>NW_018734593.1:0-44689 GCF_002204515.2 Aedes aegypti
AAAAATCTCTATCAGGATTCTGAGAAATTCCCTTTAGGATTCAGGATTCTAATAGAACCCTTCTCAGGATTCTGAGAAAACCCCTCTCAGGATTCTGGGAGAATTCCTTTCAGGATTTTGAGAGAATCCCTCTCAAGATTCTAAGAGAATTTCTCTCAGGATTCTGAGAGAATCCCTCTGAGATTCTGGAAGAATTCCTCTCAGAATTCTGAGAGAATTCCACTTAGGATTCTGAGAGAATTCCTCTCAGGGTTCTGAGAGAGTTTGGCTCAGGATTCTGAGAGAATCCCTCTTAGGGTTCTGCGGGAATCCCTCTCAGGATTCTGAGAGAATCGCTCTGAAGATTCTGAGAGAATCCCTCTCAGGATTCTGAAAAATCTCTATCAGGATTCTGAGAAAATCTTTTTAGGATTCTGAGAGAATTCCTTGCGGGTTTCTGAAAGAGTACCTTTAACACTTCAGTCGTCGCGCTGTTGTATTTTGTACAACACTGTTGAAAAAACCTCGCTTTTTGTTCACAACAGCAGCGTGGTGGTTCTGACGGTGGCAAACCGCGCGACGACTGGAAGGTTAAGGATGCTGAGAGAATTCCTCTCAGGGCTCTGAGAAAGTTTGGCTCAGGATTCTGAGAGAATCCTTCTTAGGGTTCTGTGGGAATCCCTCTCAGGATTCTGAGAGAATCGCTCTAAAGATTCTGAGAGAATCCCTCTCAGGATTCTGAAAATCTCTATCAGGATTCTGCGAAAATCCCTTTAGGATTCTGAGAGAATTCCTCTCAGGATTCTGAGTGAACCCCTCTCAGGATTCTGAGAGAACCCCTCTCAGGATTCTGGGAGAATTCCTTTCAGGATTTTGAGAGAATCCCTCTCAGGATTCTGAGAGAATTCTGTCAGGATTCTGAGAGAATCCCTTTAAGGATTCTGAGAGAATTCCTCTCAGAATTCTGAGAGAATTTCACTTAGGATTCTGAGAGAATTCCTTGCGGGTTTCTGAAAGAATACCTTTAAGGATGCTGAGAGAATTCCTCTCAGGATTCTGAGAGAATCCCTTTGAGGATTCTGTGATTATCCCTCTTAAGTAATTCTGATGGTGAATGCCTCTCAAGAATTCTTCTGTGAAGGATTCTGACAGAATTTCCACTCAGGATTTCTAAGAGAATCCCTCTTAGGATTACTGTGGGAATCCCTCTCAGGATTCTGAGAGATTTCAGGGTTGAAGAGTTGGCCTCAGGTTCTGAGAGAATTCCCTCCTTAGGGTTCTTGTGGGAATCCCTCTCAGGATTCTGAGAGAATGGCTTTTAAGAAGATTCTGAGACAAATCCCTTCCAGGATTCTGAAAAAATCTCTATCAGGATTTCTGAGAAATTCCCTTTAAGGATTCGGATTTCTAATAAGAAACCCCTCTCAGGATTCCTGAGAAAACCCCATCTCAGGACTCTGGGAGAATTCCTTTCAAAGGTATTTTGAGAGAATCCCTCTCAAGATTCTAAAGAGAATTTCTCTCAGGATTCTGAGAGAATCCTTTTAAAGGATTCTGAAAGAATTCCTCATCAGAATTTCGAAGAGAATTCCACTTAGGATTCTGAGAGAATTCCTTGCGGGTTTCTGGAAGAATACCTTTAAGGATGCTGAGAGAATTCCTCTCAGGTTCTGAGAGAGTTTTGGGCTCAGGATTCTGAGAGAATCCTTCTTAGGGTTCTGTGGGAATCCCTCTCAGGATCCGAGAGAATCGCTCTAAAGATTCTGAGAGAATCCCCTTTCAGGATTCTGAAAAATCTCTATCAGGATTCTGAGAAAATCCCTTTAGGATTCTGAGAGAATTCCTCTGAGATTCTGAGAGAACCCCTCTCAGGATTCTGAGAGAACCCCTCTCAGGATTCTGGGAGAATTCCTTTCAGATTTGAGAGAATCCCTCTCAGAAATGTTGGGAGAATTCCACTAGGATTCTGAAAGAATTCCTTGCGGGTTCTGAGAGAATACCTTAAGGATGCTGATCCGAGAATTCCTCTCAGGATACTGAGAGAATCCTTTGAGGATTCTGTGAGAATCCTTTAAGTATTCTGAGAGAATGCCTCTCAGAATTCTGTGAGAGGATTCTGAGAGAATCCACTCAGGATTCTAAGAGAATCCCTCTTAGGATTCTGTGGGAATCCCTCTCAGGATTCTGATAGAATTCCTCTTAGAGTTCTGTGGGAATCCCTCTCAGGATTCTGAGAGAATCGCTTTAAAGATCTGAGAGAATCCCTTCCCAGGATTCTGAAAAATCTCTAATCAGCGATCTGCAGAAAAATCCCTTAAGGATCAGGATTCTGATAGAACCCCTCTCAGGATTCTGAGAAAACCTCATCTCAGGAATTCTGGAGAATTCCTTTCAGGGATTTTGAGAGAATCCCTCTCAAGATTCTAAGAAAATTTCTCTCAGGATTCTGAGAGAATCCTTTTAAGGATCTGAAAGAATTCCTCTCAGAATTCTGAGAGAATTCCACCTCAGGATTCTGAGAGGAATTCCTTGCGGGTTCTGGAAGAATACCTTTAAGGATGCTGAGAGAATTCCTCTCAGGTTCTGAGAGAGTTTGGCTCAGGATTCTGAGAGAATCCTTCTTAGGGTTCTGTAGGAATCCCTCTCAGGATTCTGAGAGAATCGCTATAAAGATTCTGAGAGAATCCCTCTCAGGATTCTGATAAATCTCTATCAGGATTCTGAGAAAATCCCTTTAGGATCTGAGAGAATTCCTTGCGGGTTTCTGATAAGAGTACCTTTAAGGATGCTGAGAGAAATTCTCTCAGGGATCTGAGGAGAGTTTGACTCAAGGATTCTGAGGGAATCCTTCTTAGGTTCTGTGGGAATCCTCTCAGGATTCTGAGAGAATCGCTCTAAAGATTCTGAGAGAGAATCCTCTCAGGATTCTGAAATCTCTATCAGGATTCTGAGAAAATCCCTTTAGGATTCTGAGAGCAATTCCTCTCAGGATTCTGAGAGAACCCCTCTCAGGATTCTGAGAGAAACCCCTCTCAGGATTCTGGGGAGAATCCCTTTGCAGGATTTTTGAGAGAATCTCTCATGCAAGGATTCTTTGAGAAATTTCTCTCAAGGAATTCTGAAAGAATCGCCTTAAGGATTCTAGAGAATCCCTTTAAGGATTTCTGAAAGAATTCCTCTCAAGAAATTCTGAGAAACATTCCACTTCAGGATTCTGAGAGATATTCCTTGGCGGGTTTTCCTGAAAGAATACCTTTAAGGATGCTGAGAGAATTTTATTCACATGAATTCTGAGAGAATTTTTCAACATTGATTACTGAGATGAATCGTTTTCACAATGATTCTGAGAGAATCTGTTTTATGGGATTCTGAGAGAAATCCCTTCAAGGGAATCTGAAGAGAATTCCTTCAGAATTCTGAGAGAATTATCCCTTTTCAGGATTCTGAGAGATTTCCTGTCAGGATTCTGAGAGAATCTCCTCTGTAAGGAAGTCTGAAGATGAATGCCCTCTCAAAAGATTCTGGACCTGAAATCCCTCTCAAGGATTTCTGAGGGATAAGTCCTCTCAGGTTTTTTGTGAGTAATTCCTCTCAGGGTTCTGAGAGAGTTTGGCTCAGGATTCTGAGAGAAATCTGCTCAGGATTTTGGTTTGAGAGAATCCCTTTCTGGATTCTATGAGAATCCCTCCTAGGATTCTGAGACAATCGCTCTCAGAATTCTGAGAGAAACCTTGCTAATCCTGCTTTTGAGAGAATCATGCTCAGAATTTGAGGATAATTTTGCTCAGGATTCTGAGTAGAGATGGGCAAAGCGGCTCAAATTAGTGAAAGGAACCGATCTGAATCTCTCATTTTGGAGAACCGGATTTTTAAACGGTTCAATAGCTCAGCGGCTCGCAAGGAAACAGCGAACTGAACCGAGCGAACGAAAAAAAAAAACGGTTCACCCCCTATTGCGCGGCATGCGTCGTATAACCTCTTGTATCTTTCGCTCTCGAACTCATGTTACACACGATCCGAACCATTCGTGTGGGCATCTTTTCTCTGATTTTTCATCTACCTGTATGCAAGTGAGTGGGTCAAATCAGTTGTTTGGCTGTGTATGCTGAGAGTGCCGGAGCTGCTGGCAAACTATGTTTTGCATGTGTGTTATGGGCGCAATCAAAGCACGTGTCAAGCGTAATCGTAAAGCCGAGAAACGAACGGAGGGAATAAGGGAAAATAATCGATTCGTTCATTTTCCGGGTCACTTTTTGTCTGATCCGTGTTGATCAAATGTACCGACTCTCGCCAAAAAAAAGAGCCACGGATCACTCATTTTTTTGAGTGATCCGGATCTTTTGAACGGCTCCGACTCTTTTTTCCCGTCTCCAATTCTGAAGTGATTCTTGCTCAGGATTCTGAGAGAATCCTGCTCAGGATTTTGAGATAATCCTGCTCAAGATTCTGAAGGAATCATGCTCAGGATTCTGAGAGAATCCCTGTCTGGATTCTGAGAGATTCTGCTCAGGATTTTGAGAGAATCCTGCTCAAGATTCTGAGAGAATCCTGCTCAGGATTCTGAGAGAATCCTGCTCAGGATTCTGAGAGAATCCTGCTCAGGATTCTGAGAGAATCCTGCTCAGGATTCTGAGAGAATCCTGCTCAGGATTCTGAGAGAATCCTGCTCAGGATTCTGAGAGAATCCTGCTCAGGATTCTGAGAGAATCCTGCTCAGGATTCTGAGAGAATCCTGCTCAGATTCTGAGAGAATCCTGCTCAGGATTCTGAGAGAATCCTGCTCAGGATTCTGAGAGAATCCTGCTCAGGATTCTGAGAGAACCCTGCTCAGGATTCTGAGAGAACCCTGTTCAGGATTCTGAGAGAACCCTGCTCAGGATTCTGAGAGAATCCTGCTCAGGATTCTGAGAGAATCCTGCTCAGGATTCTGAGAGAATCCTGCTCAGGATTCTGAGAGAATCCCTCTCAGGATTCTGAGAGAATCCCTCTCAGGATTCTAGGAGAATCCCTCTCAGGATTCTGAGAGAATCCCTCTAAGGATTCTGAGAGAATCCCTCTCAGGATTATGAGAGAATCCCTCTCAGGATTCTGAGAGAATCCCTCTCAGGATTCGGAGAGAATCCCTCTCAGGATTCTGAGAGAATTCCTCTCAGGATTCTGAGAGAATCCCTCTCAGGATTCTGAGAGAATCCCTCTCAGGATTCTGAGAGAATCCCTCTCAGGATTCTGAGAGAATCCCTCTCAGGATTCTGAGAGAATCCCTCTCAGGATTCTGAGAGATCCCTCTCAGGATTCTGAGAGAATCCCTCTCAGGATTCTGAGAGAATCCCTCTCAGGATTATAAGATTATCCCTCTCAGGGTTCTGAGAGATGTCCTCTCAGGATTCTGAGAGAATCTCTCTCAGGCTTCTGAGAGAATCTCTTTAAGGATTCTGAGAGATTCCCTCTCAGGATTCTGAGAGAATCCCTTTCAGGATTCTTAGAGAATCTTTCCAGGCTTCTGATATAATCCCTTTCAGGATTCTGAGAAAATTTTTGTCAGGATTCTGAGAAAATTCCTCCCAGGATTCTGAGAGAATCCCTCTCAGGATTCTGAGAGAATTCTTGTCAGGATTCTGAAAAAATTCCTCTCAGGATTCTGAGAAAATTCCTCTCAGGATTCTGATTGAATCCCTTTCAGGATTCTTAGAGAATTCCTGACAGGATTCTGAGAGAATTCCTGTCAGGATTCTGAGAGAATCCCACTCAGGATTCTTAGAGAATCCTGCTCAAGATTCTGAGAGAATCCTGCTCAAGATTCTGAGAGAATCCTGCTAAGGATTCTGAGAGAATCCTGCTCAGGATTCTGAGAGAATCCTGCTCAGGATTCTGAGAGAATCCTGCTCAGGATTCTGAGAGAATCCTTCTCAGGAATCTGAGAGAATCCCTCTCAGGATTCTGAAAAAATCCCTCTTAGGATTCTGAAAAAATCCCTCCCAGGATTCTGAGAGAATCCTGCTCAGGATTCGGAGAAAATCCTTCTCAGGATTCGGAGAGAATCCTGCTCAGGATTCGGAGAGAATCCTGCTCAGGATTCGGAGAGAATCCTGCTCAGGATTCGGAGAGAATCCTGCTCAGGATTCGGAGAGAATCCTGCTCAGGATTCGGAGAGAATCCTGCTCAGGATTCGGAGAGAATCCTGCTCAGGATTCGGAGAGAATCCTGCTCAGGATTCGGAGAGAATCCTGCTCAGGATTCGGAGAGAATCCTTCTCAGAATTCGGAGAGAATCCCTCTCAAGATTCTGAGAGAATCTCTCTCAGGATTTTGAGAGAATCCCTCTCAGGATTCTGAGAGAATCCCTTTCAGGATTCTGAGAGAATCCGTATCAGTATTCTGAGAGAATCCTTCTTAAGATTCTGAGAAAATCCCTCTTAGGATTCTGATTGAATCCCTGTCAGGATTCTTAGAGAATTCCTGTCAGGATTCTTAGAGAATTCTTCTCAGGATTTTGAGAGAATCCTTCTCAGGAATCCGAGAGAATCCTTCTAAGGATTCTGAGAAAATCCCTCTCAGGATTCTGAGAGATTTCCTGTCAGGATTCTAAGATTATCCCTCTCAGGATTCTGAGAGAATCCCCTCAGGATTCTAGGAGAATCCCTCTCAGGATTCTGAGAGAATCCCTCTCAGGATTCGGAGAGAATCCCTCTCAGGATTCTGAGAGAATCCCTCTCAGGATTCTGAGAGAATTCCTCTCAGGATTCTGAGAGAATCCCTCTCAGGATTCTGAGAGAATCCCTCTCAGGATTCTGAGAGAATCCCTCTTAGGATTCTGAGAGAATCCCTCTCAGGATTCTGAGAGAATCCCTCTCAGGATTCTGAGAGAATCCCTCTCAGGATTCTGAGAGAATCCCTCTCAGGATTCTGAGAGAATCCCTCTCAGGATTCTGAGAGAATCCCTCTCAGGATTCTGAGAGAATTCCTCTCAGGATTCTGAGAGAATCCCTCTCAGGATTCTGAGAGAATACCTCTCAGGATTCTGAGAGAATCCTTCTCAGGATTCTAAGATTATCCCTCTCAGGGTTCTGAGAGATGTCCTCTCAGGATTCTGAGAGAATCTCTCTCAGGCTTCTGAGAGAATCTCTTTAAGGATTCTGAGAGAATCTCTTTCAGGATTCTTAGAGAATCTTTCCAGGCTTCTGATATAATCCCTTTCAGGATTCTGAGAGAGTTCTTGTCAGGATTCTGAGAAAATTCCTCTCAGGATTCTGAGAAAATGCCTACCAGGATTCTGATTGAATCCCTGTTAGGATTCTTAGAGAATTCCTGTCAGGATTCTGAGAGGAATTCCTGTCAGGATTCTGAGAGAATCCCACTCAGGATTCTTAGAGAATCCTTCTCAAGATTCTGAAGAATCCTGCTCAGGATTCTGAGAGAATCCTGCTCAGGATTCTGAGAGAATCCTGCTCAGGATTCTGAGAGAATCCTGCTCAGGATTCTGAGAGAATCCTGCTCAGGATTCTGAGAGAATCCTGCTCAGGATTCTGAGAGAATCCTGCTCAGGATTCTGAGAGAATCCTGCTCAGGATTCTGAGAGAATCCTGCTCAGGATTCTGAGAGAATCCTGCTCAGGATTTTGAGAGAATCCTTCTCAGGAATCTGAGAGAATCCTTCTTATGATTTTGAGAAAATCCCTCTCAGGATTCTGAAAAATCCCTCCCAGGATTCTGAGAGCATCCCTCTAAGGATTCTGAGAGAATCCCTTTCAGGATTCTGAGAGAATCCCTCTCAGGATTCTGAGAGAATCCCTCTCAGGATTCTGAGAGAATCCTTCTCAGGATTCTGAGAGAATCCTTCTCAGGATTCTGAGAGAATCCTTCTCAGGATTCTGAGAGAATCCTTCTCAGGATTCTGAGAGAATCCTTCTCAGGATTCTGAGAGAATCCTTCTCAGGATTCTGAGAGAATCCTTCTCAGGATTCTGAGAGAATCCTTCTCAGGATTCTGAGAGAATCCTTCTCAGGATTCTGAGAGAATCCTTCTCAGGATTCTGAGAGAATCCTTCTCAGGATTCTGAGAGAATCCTTCTCAGGATTCTGAGAGAATCCTTCTCAGGATTCTGAGAGAATCCTTCTCAGGATTCTGAGAGAATCCTTCTCAGGATTCTGAGAGAATCCTTCTCAGGATTCTGAGAGAATCCTTCTCAGGATTCTGAGAGAATCCTTCTCAGGATTCTGAGAGAATCCTTCTCAGGATTCTGAGAGAATCCTTCTCAGGATTCTGAGAGAATCCTTCTCAGGATTCTGAGAGAATCCTTCTCAGGATTCTGAGAAAATTCCTCCCAAGATTCTGAGAGAATCCCTCTCAGGATTCTGAGAGAGTTCTTGTCAGGATTCTGAGAAAATTCCTCTCAGGATTCTGAGAAAATGCCTACCAGGATTCTGATTGAATCCCTGTTAGGATTCTTAGAGAATTCCTGTCAGGATTCTGAGAGGAATTCCTGTCAGGATTCTGAGAGAATCCCACTCAGGATTCTTAGAGAATCCTTCTCAAGATTCTGAAAGAATCCTGCTCAGGATTCTGAGAGAATCCTGCTCAGGATTCTGAGAGAATCCTGCTCAGGATTCTGAGAGAATCCTGCTCAGGATTCTGAGAGAATCCTGCTCAGGATTCTGAGAGAATCCTGCTCAGGATTCTGAGAGAATCCTGCTCAGGATTCTGAGAGAATCCTGCTCAGGATTCTGAGAGAATCCTGCTCAGGATTCTGAGAGAATCCTGCTCAGGATTCTGAGAGAATCCTGCTCAGGATTCTGAGAGAATCCTGCTCAGGATTTTGAGAGAATCCTTCTCAGGAATCTGAGAGAATCCTTCTTATGATTTTGAGAAAATCCCTCTCAGGATTCTGAAAAAATCCCTCCAGGATTCTGAGAGCATCCCTCTAAGGATTCTGAGAGAATCCCTTTCAGGATTCTGAGAGAATCCCTCTCAGGATTCTGAGAGAATCCCTCTCAGGATTCTGAGAGAATCCTTCTCAGGATTCTGAGAGAATCCTTCTCAGGATTCTGAGAGAATCCTTCTCAGGATTCTGAAAAAAATCCCTCCCAGGATTCTGAGAGAGTTCTTGTCAGGATTCTGAGAAAATTCCTCTCAGGATTCTGAGAAAATGCCTACCAGGATTCTGATTGAATCCCTGTTAGGATTCTTAGAGAATTCCTGTCAGGATTCTGAGAGGAATTCCTGTCAGGATTCTGAGAGAATCCCACTCAGGATTCTTAGAGAATCCTTCTCAAGATTCTGAAAGAATCCTGCTCAGGATTCTGAGAGAATCCTGCTCAGGATTCTGAGAGAATCCTGCTCAGGATTCTGAGAGAATCCTGCTCAGGATTCTGAGAGAATCCTGCTCAGGATTCTGAGAGAATCCTGCTCAGGATTCTGAGAGAATCCTGCTCAGGATTCTGAGAGAATCCTGCTCAGGATTCTGAGAGAATCCTGCTCAGGATTCTGAGAGAATCCTGCTCAGGATTCTGAGAGAATCCTGCTCAGGATTCTGAGAGAATCCTGCTCAGGATTCTGAGAGAATCCTGCTCAGGATTTTGAGAGAATCCTTCTCAGGAATCTGAGAGAATCCTTCTTATGATTTTGAGAAAATCCCTCTCAGGATTCTGAAAAAATCCCTCCCAGGATTCTGAGAGCATCCCTCTAAGGATTCTGAGAGAATCCCTTTCAGGATTCTGAGAGAATCCCTCTCAGGATTCTGAGAGAATCCCTCTCAGGATTCTGAGAGAATCCTTCTCAGGATTCTGAGAGAATCCTGCCTCAGGATTTTGAGAGAATCCTTCTCAGGAATCTGAGAGAATCCTTCTTATGATTTTGAGAAAATCCCTCTCAGGATTCTGAAAAAATCCCTCCCAGGATTCTGAGAGAGTTCTTGTCAGGATTCTGAGAAAATTCCTCTCAGGATTCTGAGAAAATGCCTACCAGGATTCTGATTGAATCCCTGTTAGGATTCTTAGAGAATTCCTGTCAGGATTCTGAGAGGAATTCCTGTCAGGATTCTGAGAGAATCCCACTCAGGATTCTTAGAGAATCCTTCTCAAGATTCTGAAAGAATCCTGCTCAGGATTCTGAGAGAATCCTGCTCAGGATTCTGAGAGAATCCTGCTCAGGATTCTGAGAGAATCCTGCTCAGGATTCTGAGAGAATCCTGCTCAGGATTCTGAGAGAATCCTGCTCAGGATTCTGAGAGAATCCTGCTCAGGATTCTGAGAGAATCCTGCTCAGGATTCTGAGAGAATCCTGCTCAGGATTCTGAGAGAATCCTGCTCAGGATTCTGAGAGAATCCTGCTCAGGATTCTGAGAGAATCCTGCTCAGGATTCTGAGAGAATCCTGCTCAGGATTCTGAGAGAATCCTGCTCAGGATTTTGAGAGAATCCTTCTCAGGAATCTGAGAGAATCCTTCTTATGATTTTGAGAAAATCCCTCTCAGGATTCTGAAAAAATCCCTCCCAGGATTCTGAGAGCATCCCTCTAAGGATTCTGAGAGAATCCCTTTCAGGATTCTGAGAGAATCCCTCTCAGGATTCTGAGAGAATCCCTCTCAGGATTCTGAGAGAATCCTTCTCAGGATTCTGAGAGAATCCTTCTCAGGATTCTGAGAGAATCCTTCTCAGGATTCTGAGAGAATCCTTCTCAGGATTCTGAGAGAATCCTTCTCAGGATTCTGAGAGAATCCTTCTCAGGATTCTGAGAGAATCCTTCTCAGGATTCTGAGAGAATCCTTCTCAGGATTCTGAGAGAATCCTTCTCAGGATTCTGAGAGAATCCTTCTCAGGATTCTGAGAGAATCCTTCTCAGGATTCTGAGAGAATCCTTCTCAGGATTCTGAGAGAATCCTTCTCAGGATTCTGAGAGAATCCTTCTCAGGATTCTGAGAGAATCCTTCTCAGGATTCTGAGAGAATCCTTCTCAGGATTCTGAGAGAATCCTTCTCAGGATTCTGAGAGAATCCTTCTCAGGATTCTGAGAGAATCCTTCTCAGGATTCTGAGAGAATCCTTCTCAGGATTCTGAGAGAATCCTTCTCAGGATTCTGAGAGAATCCTTCTCAGGATTCTGAGAGAATCCTTCTCAGGATTCTGAGAGAATCCTTCTCAGGATTCTGAGAAAATTCCTCCCAAGATTCTGAGAGAATCCCTCTCAGGATTCTGAGAGAGTTCTTGTCAGGATTCTGAGAAAATTCCTCTCAGGATTCTGAGAAAATGCCTACCAGGATTCTGATTGAATCCCTGTTAGGATTCTTAGAGAATTCCTGTCAGGATTCTGATAGGAATTCCTGTCAGGATTCTGAGAGAATCCCACTCAGGATTCTTAGAGAATCCTTCTCAAGATTCTAAAGAATCCTGCTCAGGATTCTGAGAGAATCCTGCTCAGGATTCTGAGAGAATCCTGCTCAGGATTCTGAGAGAATCCTGCTCAGGATTCTGAGAGAATCCTGCTCAGGATTCTGAGAGAATCCTGCTCAGGATTCTGAGAGAATCCTGCTCAGGATTTCTGAGAGAATCCTGCTCAGGATTCTGAGAGAATCCTGCTCAGGATTCTGAGAGAATCCTGCTCAGGATTCTGAGAGAATCCTGCTCAGGATTCTGAGAGAATCCTGCTCAGGATTCTGAGAGAATCCTGCTCAGGATTCTGAGAGAATCCTGCTCAGGATTCTGAGAGAATCCTGCTCAGGATTCTGAGAGAATCCTGCTCAGGATTTTGAGAGAATCCTTCTCAGGAATCTGAGAGAATCCTTCTCAGGAATCTGAGAGAATCCTTCTTATGATTTTGAGAAAATCCCTCTCAGGATTCTGAAAAAATCCCTCCCAGGATTCTGAGAGCATCCCTCTAAGGATTCTGAGAGAATCCCTTTCAGGATTCTGAGAGAATCCCTCTCAGGATTCTGAGAGAATCCCTCTCAGGATTCTGAGAGAATCCTTCTCAGGATTCTGAGAGAATCCTTCTCAGGATTCTGAGAGAATCCTTCTCAGGATTCTATCCTTCTCAGGATTCTGAGAGAATCCTTCTCAGGATTCTGAGAGAATCCTTCTCAGGATTCTGAGAGAATCCTTCTCAGGATTCTGAGAGAATCCTTCTCAGGATTCTGAGAGAATCCTTCTCAGGATTCTGAGAGAATCCTTCTCGGATTCTGAGAGAATCCTTCTCAGGATTCTGAGAGAATCCTTCTCAGGATTCTGAGAGAATCCTTCTCAGGATTCTGAGAGAATCCTTCTCAGGATTCTGAGAGAATCCTTCTCAGGATTCTGAGAGAATCCTTCTCAGGATTCTGAGAGAATGCTTCTCAGGATTCTGAGAGAATCCTTCTCAGGATTCTGAGAGAATCCTTCTCAGGATTCTGAGAGAATCCTTCTCAGGATTCTGAGAGAATCCTTCTCAGGATTCTGAGAGAATCCTTCTCAGGATTCTGAGAGAATCCTTCTCAGGATTCTGAGAGAATCCTTCTCAGGATTCTGAGAGAATCCTTCTCAGGATTCTGAGAGAATCCTTCTCAGGATTCTGAGAGAATCCTTCTCAGGATTCTGAGAGAATCCTTTCTCAGGATTCTGAGAGAATCCTTCTCAGGATTCTGAGAGAATCCTTCTCAGGATTCTGAGAGAATCCTTCTCAGGATTCTGAGAGAATCCTTCTCAGGATTCTGAGAGAATCCTTCTCAGGATTCTGAGAGAATCCTTCTCAGGATTCTGAGAGAATCCTTCTCAGGATTCTGAGAGAATCCTTCTCAGGATTCTGAGAGAATCCTTCTCAGTGGATCTTCGATTGAGAGATCCTTCTCAGGATTCTGAGAGAATCCCTCTCAGGATTCTGAAAGAATCCCTCTCAGGATTCGGAGAGAATCTCTCTCAGGCTTCTGAGAGGATCTCTTTAAGGATTCTGAGAGATTCCCTCTCAGGATTCTGAGAGAATCCTCTCAGGATTCTAAGAGAATCTTTCTCAGGCTTCTGAAAGAATCCGTTTCAGGATTCTGAGAGAATCCCTCTCAGGATTCTGAGAGAATCCCTCTCACTATTCTGAGAGAATCCCTCTCAGGATTCTGAGAGAATCCCTCAATATGTTTAAGTCTCCAGTGACCCAGGTATGATCCAATTCTATCATTCCTTAAGCGCGTATGCTGGAGGCAAGGCCTGTGAAGAATCTCACGTCATCGTTGATGTTTTAGATGCTTTCATCATACAGATATTGAACTCGACGACCGCACGATAAAATTTGAAGGGATGTTCTCAATTCCTCTCTGGTCAGGTGAAAGTAACAGATAAAAATCATGTCCAAAGCGAAAAACTGAAGAAACTGAGGAAACTCTCAGGATTCTGAGAGAATCCCTCTCAGGATTCTGAGATTATCCCTCTCAGGCTTCTCCTTTTCATTATTCTGAGAGAATCTCTTTCAGGATTCTGAGAGAATCTCTTTCAGGATTCTGAGAGAATCCCTCTCAGAATCTGGCACTGGAGATGCGGATTCTGAGATAATCCTTAAGGATTCTGAATGAATTCTTCTCAAGATTTGGAGAGAATCCTGCTCAGGATCCGGAGAGAGCTCTTCTCATTACCCGGAAAGAATCCTGCTCAAGATTCCGAAAGAGAGAGAATCCTTTAGAAATATTCCTGATCTTATCGAAGTCATAGAAATTAAAGTTGCCAAGCAGAAATCTGAACTACCAAGTACGTCCCACAGAACTTATAGCTGAACCAAACTAAACATCACTCTACTAAAATTAGTATGAAAAAACGAAACCCTTTCACTTCAATAACCGGTAACAGCACAAAAGCTAGATTCCAGACGTTTCAATTCGGGAAAAACGCATCGTGTCTGGAGATTCTATTTTCGAACCTTCTCGTCTCGGCCGCTCAATCGCTCGCCTCCTACGATCATGTTTTGCACCGGGCGGCGTCAGAAGCAGCAAGCAGGCTGTGGAAATGTGAGTGCAATGAATGTTGTTTGCTCATCCCATTTCCAGCAGTACTTCCATAAGTAGGCACCAGTCGGTGGTAGAGGCGGTTGTGGCTAAGCAAGGTATGCTCTGTTGCACTTCTGTTTGTCGTTGTCGTCGACCGCCAAGTTGGGAGGAGTGGGCGGAAGGAGTATGACAATTTAAGGAATGTAGCAAACATGTTCGTCTGGTTTTCTTTTCGGTCGATTTTTTTCTTCTGTAGCGATGCTATTTGCATAGGACTGAAACTTCAAACTAAGCGTTCTGCACTTTCCCGAGCAGATAATTCGATCTTGTAGCCATTCGTATAGTCGAGTTCGAACGGCAGATACTTCTGTGTAATTTGTCAAACTGTCATCCATGTTCTGGAATCGTTCCATATACCTGCATCGGTTCCAAGAAGATGGAAATCATTACGAAAATGAGCACTCGAAACTTCTGCTAGAGCGGTTAGATGCGAGGTGGAGTTCGGGAGGGTGCTGTCAAGCGAAATGAAACCCATAATGTGACGAGAAAATGAGAGTTTTGCCGCCCACCGCCCACTAGATGAACGCCAATAGCAACCGAGAGAGACAGAGCAGTAGGCCTAATAATAGTATCAGCCCGATAATTATGATTTTCCGCCTGTCCGTTTGGGTGTCTGCCCTAAAAGGACCAACGCAGCGAGCCTGGACTAATTGAAAGAAAACATGGCGAGGACCACACGATAATGGCGCAGAGCCCTCCGATAGGATAATTACATTATGGTTGGGATAATAATTATTGCTCTGGATGTCCTTCCCCACAGCAATAAAAAAACGAGAGCAATTCTCGATTACTTTTTCAAATCGACGTAAGTAACTTCCAGACGGTTTTGAGAAAATTAATTCAGAAGAATCACAACCTGTCTTCTAAAACTGTTTTAAAATGAATCCCTTTTTGACATTTTTTCACCGTGTACATTGCTTAAATTTTGCATACAAACAGCTCGCGTTCAAAAACTAGGGAGTTCCTATGATTTCCCACAAAAATTTTATGACAAAATGATAAGCCGTTTTATCGAGTTACTTGCGACGTTTTTCTATCAGTGTAAAATCGACTCAAGTAGTGTTTTGTTTTGATTCGTGGTTAAGTCACTTTGTCTCTCCATACAGCGGGGCGGCGAAAGTAGTGGTTAGGTTGCGAAAGTTGAAAATCTTACTTTCGTCGTTTTGTAAATCCGGAAATTAATCGTTCTAAAAGTGAAAAAAACGATCTGGTTCAGAGCAAAACGTGTAGAATTTCGTCTGTGAAACACATAGAATCGATAAAGTAAGTTTGTATACTTATTTCACTTGAGTCTATATGAATAACACTGCGGAACACGTTTTTGTCTCCAGCACCAAAATACCGCTATTCACTTAATTAAGGAATGCTGAATCCATTGCCGTTTTCAGAAATATCATAGCACGTCTAGTTTTTGAGATATTGATTGTTGAAAATGCAAAAAATGACTATTTCAGCCAACTTGCATGCAAGTTTGCCAGCTTGTAAGGTAATATATTGGCTTAATTTGCCACAGAATTCAAACTTTATGTGTACAACAATACTTATCACCAAAGTTTGTATTACTTTCGATACGGAAAAGTTATTTTTTTATGGTTTAGAGAATTGTTGTATTTTTCCTCTATAGAAGAAACGAAGAATTTGTATGGAGACTGCAAGCATGTTAAAAAAATCGGTATAATCGAATTTAATCGCGCAATTTCAATCAAATTATGTCTGAAATGAAAGTTCAAGTTCTATTTTGCATGTTTGGTTTATTAGATTACAAAAAAGTATGATAAATTGTACTTAAAATTTCATGTAAACATTAATAGAACCAGTGTTTTATACAACTTTGGCGACCTGTAGCTAAAAATTGTGACGTGCTGGAACATTTCTGAGAATGGCACCAGATTCAGCAACCCCAAATCTACTAGAGACACATAATTTGATCCTTGAGACACGCAAAAATGTCATTTTTGTTACGCTGTGTAAGTTTTCGAGAATTATCGTCTGTTTGATCTGCGACCGCATCTCCAGTGCCAGATTAACTGACCGACGCTGTCAAATGCGATGCTCCTTCTAAAACAGGAACCATTGTCGTAGGGGTATACGATATCTTGAATGATTCTGTCAAATACCGTTCGAAATTAAATACTGCGGAATTTCATGGAATCCAATCCAGCTTTTAACGCTAGCTTGGCATAAACTTTGAATAACTCCTTTTTGACGATTCTTGCCTACACTATCATATTTTTATGGTTCAATCTAAGCAAGCTTTGAGCTACTATTTTTTTATGTATATGCAAACGATCGTCGATATTCAGGTAATACAAATCTGAAAGTTTTATTCTGAAATTTCTACGTTTAATACAGTTTAATACTATTTCTTGTCATTTTGGATCTATGATGAGTAGCCATGGACTGGTGCCTGTTAATTCTCGATAGGTGAAACGTGAATGAATTCTACGAACTTTACAACGAATTTAGTGCCAAACAAATTGATCCAGTGATAAAATACTAATGATTTTTTTTAGATTGTTCTGCAAAACATACCTTGGACGACCTTTGAATGAATTTATGGAGCTCGGGGCTATTCTCATTTAAAGAACCGACCCCCACCTGTAGTTTCCAAGCGGTTTCTGGAGGTTTTTAGAGTTTTTTAGGTTCCTCAGATCGTATCTAATGGACCCAGAAAGGGTTCCTCGGCGGTTCGGACCCTTAAGGGCTCCGCGAAACAATTGTTAATAAGTGTGCTTTTCTGATTGATGGATAAATGTGAGGAATCTCTCACCTGCTTGTTTTGTGGAGCTTAGATTTTAAATAATGAAAAAAATAATATTTTTTTATCTACACAATTACTGATAAAATACTGGTAATACCATTCTGTCAATAGGAGATTCCTGGAATATTCCTGAAATATTGAAGCTTTACTCTTGGCAAATTTCGTAATTCATTCTGAGATCTTCTTGGAAGAACTGTTGTGTACTAAATTCGCAAATATTCTCTGTTTCTTCTCAAACCATCGGTTTTTTTTTTGTTTCGAATCAATCAACATATATTTAACGAGATTTTCGAAAGATATCCGACAAGACTTTTGATAAGTTCCTCGCGAAATCTTCTTTCAATCTCCGTTAGTTTTGCTCCCAAGAAATTATTATTATTGTCTCTATCAAGTAGACTTTCAGCCCTTGGCTGGTTTATCTTGGCCTTTAGAGCTCATTAGAGAACTTTCCTCAAATATTGAAAGCAACTAGAACCGGGAAAGCTTGGTTGATTATTTATTTGTCAAAGGAAAAATTCTTGGCGAGAACTTCACGGATTTTCATGATACTTTTGGGAATACCCAAACAAATCTGTCCATAATGTTTGTTGAGAATTCTTGTCAACTACCTGATTTAGTTGGATTTGAAAAAGTTCCTTTTTTGAACGGACTTTTGAAAAGATGTCTTATACACTCCTGTAAAGTTTTTTAGTCGACTAAATAAACATCAGACGATATCTAAGAAGCCTGTCTATTTAGAAGGCTGGTGTCTTTGGCAAAATTGTTAAGTAACTCAAAAGCTTTCATTGTTCAAGCTAATTGATTCAAAATTTTGCCACCAGTCGGTGCTAGTGAAACCTTTGTTTTGCAGACATCTCAGGAGCCTGGCGACATAGAAAGATGGCGTTCTCGGCAAAGTTGTTCAGTAACTCAGGAGCTATAATTGTTTGAGCCAAGAAATTCGAGATTCGGGCCACCAGGTGACACTAGTGACCATAAAAATTGAGTGTTGTGGATATTTGAGGACCCTGACCATTCAGAAGGATGGCGATTTTGGCAAAGTTGTTCAGTATGTTAAAGACTACCATTGATTTAGCCAAAACTTCGATATTTTGTCACCAGTCATTGTAAACATTTTTGATTTGTGGAACAAAGATCTCAATATAGACACATAGATCATATTTTTTAAACTAATTCCACACTTTCTTCCGATTTCTCTATGAATTCTAGTGGGTACCTCCGTATTTTGTTCCTTTCAATTAACCCCTCTACCGGCAGCTTCATTTTTTACCGCAAAATTCAAATTCAAATCGTTATAACTTTTTTTGTTTTTCAATATTTTTGCACCATTTTTTCACAAGCTCCTAACTCTTTAGGTTTGGGATCTGTGTCGATATTGACCATTGGTCATCTGGTTTTGAATATATTCCAAAATTCCTTGGGGGCCGACCCGTAACTACAACTTCTCGTTAATTTCTCAGGCTACAGAATTTTAATCGTATTCGGATATTCACTCTTCGAAACAATACATTAATGAGAGTATGTTGTGGAAAAATGAAGCAATTTGGTGCAGCCGTCTTAAAGTAAAGACCATTTAGGTTTCTGGAACCACGCTGGCCAAATAATGATCTTAATAACTTCCAAAAACATCATATCGTAATTTTCAGATATCTCCAAGAATACTGAACCGATTTGTATGATTTTTTCAGAGAAGCTCCTTATTACTTGGCATTATATAGCCCACATTTTATTTTTTTGATAAATTGATCAAAAACAAAATGTATAACACTTTTTTGATAGTTAAATGCGATTTCTTGACAAACAAATTGAATTGATAAAGGTATTTAAAAATCAAAAATATATTTTTGATCGACGAAAAATCCTTATGTATTTGAAGACATTGCTTCAAAATCCATAGTTTGAAAACGAATATTGTGGAGGTAAAATCTTATATCTAAGCTTTCAATTAAAAGTGTCAAAAATATGAAGTCACAGAACCATTACGTCATATGGGTCATATGTCATTAGGCATCCGGGAAAAATCTGGGAATTACAAAACTGATTTTAAATGTCAATGTTTTATTTAATATTGAATGTATTTTTTGTAGATTTTATGTTTTTACAGGTTTAATTCTAAATTTTGTGGGGCTTATTCGTCCACTTAAAAATTTATTTGATGATTCCTTTCTAATTTGTACCTTAATTGAAATTAAGCTCATTCTATTCATTTGTTAATATTCAAGTCGTTTAACATACAGATTTTCTTCAAGAAATTGGTTCTAAAGTGTTCTTACGTTAATTGTTATGTGACTTCTGGTGGTCTGGGAAACTTCTTATCATTTTAATTTTAAATGCTACATACTTACATGTCATAGACCTACTACATAAAATCAATGTAAATTTACAGGATTTCGCTACGAAACCCGAAGAGCTCGATATGAGTCTTCAGGCGCTCGTATAAAAAATCACAGGAACACGCAAGGACTCTGAAGCAACTTTTTATGATTAAGATTTCGTTGCGATATTGCTGGTTGGGGCCCTTTTAGCAGCGGTGGTGGTTTTCGTCGGTTTTTTTCCTTCTTCTTCTTCTTCCCCACTCACTCGGGCACTAAAACGCCGCCGAAGCGACAGTCCTTAACGATTAGCTAGGGGATGGAGAAAGAATCCTTTGTCGGACCCCCCTAGCGACGCTGGTGATGAAACACCGGACCAACTGCTCGCCGTAGTAGGCCCTGGAAAAATCCGCAGATTTCTACCACAAACGGAAAGCCCCTTTTTGCGCGTCTGTCTTCGTTCACCTTGAAGATTAACAGTGGGGACAAGAAACTCTATTGACTGAGCCCCTACAGTGAGAACGGCGGGTGTAGGACACTTGACTAGACCGCCGGGCAGCGAAAGCTCCTTGACAATTAGCTTCCCACTATGACGGCGGTCTTCGCACTCACTGTACAGCACTTTCACTGCACTACTCTCGTTCATGAACCGCGTGAAGGCACTATTCAGTTGGGAACCACTAAACGGACACTCCCGACGGCGGTGCTGGGAACAATCATCCAGCTGATTTCAACGACGGAAACACTTTACGGACAGTTTTCTTCGGTTTCGATCAAATTAATAAGTTTGCAAAACACTGTGTTGGATTATGTTGCCAACTAACACATGAACAAATCATGAAAACAAATCATCATGGAGTGACGTTAAACACACCACGCTAAAAGCACTAAAATGTGGGTAAATTAAACACGGAAAATAAAGTGGATGTAAAATACACAATGACAGAATTGTAACCATAGGTTACATTGTAACCATAGGTTACATTGTAACCATAGGTTACATTGTAACCGTTACAAGGTCTATTATTTCCAGGCTTCCAATTCCCAAATTTCGCAGGAAAGCTATTCAAAATCCTTAAGGTTTTGTCAGAAATACTCTAGATATAATTAAGAATCCACAGTATCCAAATAGGAATTTACAGAACGTCCTATGAATCTCAGGAATTTACTTGTATTTACTAAATTTCACCCTTCATTCCCAGTAATCATTTATACGTTCTTATAATCTTGCAAATATCCCAAAGAATCCGCTGAAAGTCTCAGAAATCCAATAGAAAATCTAGGAAACACTAGGATCCTGAAAGGATTCTCTAGGATGCAGTTAGGTTACTCATAGATCCTGCTAGGAATCCCAAGGATCTCGTAAAACATATTTTGATTATTTTGTGTGGCTCGGGTTGTTGATGGAAATGAAAAGTAAACAGAGATGAACCAGCCTCTGGCTAAAAATCTTTCTAATTAGGATAAAAAAAATGAAAAGTAAACTTCAGAGCATCACTAGCATAGAATGATACAAAATCCAGAATCTCTAACAAAAAGCGAACGTTGCCCTAAATAATCAATGCAGAAAGATCAATGAACACACTCATGACACAGTAAAACTCAGTAAGGTAACGAGTACATTTTGTTTTACTGACTTTTGTTTCAGCCCATCGTATTATTGATTGATATTGCTCATGCTTTTGAAGAATTTTAAGTTAAAATTTAGCAACATAACACATAGATCCTAAAAACAAACAATTTTTTTCTAGCTTCTTTCAAAATATGAACAATATGTTGACACAACAGTTTGGTTCATTTTTTGTACTGTAATATTCTTTTACATACGCAATGTTTGTAATTCCACAATTATGAGATCTTGGAGCTGGAAAGCCGTGAGAAAGTTTGTGCTTTGTGGCGAGAATCCGAAGAGAAGTGGTTTTTATTAAGTGTACCTACTGGCAGACTCAAGTAGGCTGGTCGCACAGTATGGATGCATGAGAAAAGTTGTTGAAATTATATTTGTGAAATATATAGACTTTAATGACGCCTTACAACGTTGTGAATACATGACCATCCCGAAGTAAATAATTCCGTACGAGGATCCTAATAGATGCTGGGATTTCGGAGAATGTGGTCGGTGTAAAACTGATCTGTTTTTAAATGCCTGAAGCAAGAGACATGATGATGTTAAAAAAACATACAAATTTCAATAGTATTGAAAAATATTGCCAAAAACGGATCCATTTTGTTGTCGAAATCAGGGGGTACTTAAAAATGGAGCATGTTAAAAACAAAATCCTACTGTATAGAGAGTTGACTTAAGTTTATAGTACGGAAAACTTGGGAATATGGTATAAGTGGCATCGAAGTAAGTCTAATTTGCCTCATGGTACTCAAATTGGCCATACCTACCTTACCTTGATGGCTACAGCGTAGCATCACGCCATTGCCGGGCGTATTGTAGAGCTCCATCTTCGTCGGTCTTGGGCGAAACTTCTCCGTTTAGGGTCGCCAGGTCCTTTTCCACTGCGTACAGCCAGCGTATTCGTGGTCTTCCCCGAAGCCGCCGACCTCTACCTGGTTCCCTGCTAAATATTATTTTCGCAATTCTTTCTTCCGACATTCGCACTAAGTGACCAGCCCACTGAAGTCTGCCGTATTTTACACGATTGATAATATTCGCATCTTTGTACACTTGATACAACTCGTGATTCATGCGTCTGCGCCTCACACCATTTTCGAGTTTCCCATCGAGTATTGTCCGCAGCACTTTCCGCTCGAAAACACCGAGAGCTTTCCGGTCTGACTCTTTCAACGTCCACGCTTCGTGCCCGTAGAGAGCCACCGGAAGAATCAATGTTTTATACCGGGCGAATTTTTTTTCGGTTTGCAAGCTGCGGGACCTAAGCTGGTTACGTAGTTCGTAAAAGGCCCTATTCGCAGCCGCAACACGTCTTTTCACTTCGCAGGAAACGTCGTTGTCATATGTCACAAGTGTTCCAAGATAAACAAATTCTTCAACAACTTCAAACACATCCCCATCAAACACTACCTCAGCACCTACACCACCATGCCTCACTCTATCTCTACCTGCAACCATGTACTTCGTCTTGGTAGAATTGATGGTCAGGCCTATCCTCGCTGTCTCCCTCTTCAGAGGCACGAAGGCCTCTTCCACTGACCTGCGATCGATTCCAATCAGGTCTATATCGTCCGCAAAGCCAAGGAGCATGTGCGACCTTGTGATAATAGTGCCATTTCTTTGCACGCCAGATCTCCTAATAGCACCCTCAAGTGCAATGTTGAACAGTAAATTCGAAAGTGCGTCTCCCTGCTTTAATCCGTCTAACGTCAAGAACGAGGTTGACACCTCGTCTGCGATCCGAACACTTGATTTCGAACCATCCAGCGTAGCACGTATCAGCCTAATTAGTTTCGCCGGAAAAACCATTTTCAGACATTATCTGCCAAAGCTCATTTCTTTCCACTGAGTCGTACGCCGCATTGAAATCAATAAACAGATGGTGAATCTGCAAGTTATACTCCCAGAATTTGTCTAGGATCATTCGCAAGCTAAACATCTGGTCCGTTATCGAACGGCCCTCACGAAAACCAGCTTGGTATTCGCCGACGAAGGACTCCTCGAGCGGTCTCAGTCTGTTAAACAGGATGCGCGACAGAATTTTGTACGCCGAATTCAGCAGGGTAATTCCTCTGTAATTGGCACACTCCAGTCTGTGCCCTTTCTTGTAGATAGGGCGGATGAGGCCATCCAACCAGCCGATGGGCAATTCTTCGTCCTCCCATACCTTCAGAAGTACTCGGTGGATCGACTGGTAAAGCTGCTCGCTTCCGTGCTTGAGAAGCTCGATCGAGATCTCGTCCTTCCCAGCAGCCTTACAGTTCTTCAGCTCGCTGATAGCCTTTTTAACCTCTCCTATGTTCGGTGGGTTCACAGCTTGATCGTCATCATCTACGTTCATCCTGTTCCTCGCTACATTTTCATTCTCACCGTTAAACAATTGCTGAAAGTGCTCCTTCCACCTGGCAGCCACCGCCGTTTTATCGGTCAGCAAATTCCCTTCTCGGTCATAGCACATGGCGGGCACTGGTACGGTATTGAGCCGCAAAGCATTGACCGTTGCATAAAATCTCCGCATATCATTCCGGTTCATGCTTTCTTGTGCGTCAGCTACTACACTTTCTTCGTGCTGCCTTTTCTTTCTGCGGTGGATTCGCCTTTCTTCGGCTCTCACTGCCCTGTACCGCTCTCTGTTCTGTCGGGTACCGGCCACAAGCATACGGCTTCTGGCGATATTCTTCATGTCTGTCACTCTCTGGCACTCTTCATCGAACTAGTCGTTTCGTCTTCGTCATTGACCAGTGCCGATCACTTCCCGCGCCGTTGTTGTCACAGCTTCGTGGATAGGGTCTCACAGGCTGTCGACGTCTCCAGCAACGTTGATTCTTCCCAACTGCTCGTCTAGTTGCTGACGGTACTGCGCAGCTACCCCATCAGTCGACAAGCGTTGTATATTGAAGCGCAGCGTTCTGTGTGTTGCGGAACTCGTGACGCTGGATAACCGCGCCTGAATTTTAGCTACAACGAGATAATGATCCGAGTCGATATTAGGGCCTCGGAAGGTCCTGACATCAATGACATCTGAGAAATGTCGCCCATCAACCAGCACGTTGTCTATTAGGGAGCAGGCATCGCCACTCGGGTGTCGCCAGGTGTGTTTGCGGATATTTTTTCGTACGAAGTATGTACTGCTGATTGACATCCCTCTAGCAGCGGCGAAGGTTACTAGCCGCAGGCCATTATCATTGGTAACGGAATGAAGGCTTTCCGTTCCAATGACGAGTCGGAAGAAATCTTTTCTTTCCGATCTGCGCATTTGCGTCGCCGATGACTATCTTGACGTCTTGTTTTGGGCAATCTCCGTGGGCCTTATCCAGGCTCTCATAGAACTCATCCTTCATGCCATCGGGCTTATCGTTCGTTGGCGCATATATGCTGATCAGGCTGTAGTTGAAGAACTTGCCCTTCATGCTCAACACACAGATTCGGTCGCTTACCAGTTTCCACCGAATAATTCGCTTCATCTGCTTCCCAATCACTATGAAGCCAACTCCACGTTCTGCTCTGTCGCCACCGCTGTAGTAGATGTGGTACTTGAATGAAGTGTTGGCGATGGGGTCCACCGCTCGGAATTCGCGTTCTCCGGTTCTCGGCCAGCGTATTTCCTAGATAGCTGCCACGTTCACGCCGACATTCCGCAGTTTCACGAGCCAGGAGCCCAGCACGAGCGGGTTCATTCAAAGTTCTCACGTTCCAAGATCCAACTTTTCAATCGTTGTCCTTTATTCGTTGCCGGGTCTGTTGCCGTAAAATCAATCCGTTTGCTCTACTTTTGCCTTTCTTCGATAGGCCACCTAACCAGGGTTGCGCTACCTACATCGTGCTAGAGGGGCTGCCTCCTCGATGCTTACACGATACAGCATCGTCCGCTTGTTCTTTACATGATGACCACGGTCATAGCCATCACAACCATCCACCTTTATCAGGGCTTTGGACCTG
Organism: Aedes aegypti; assembly: GCF_002204515.2. Lineage (NCBI taxonomy): Eukaryota > Metazoa > Arthropoda > Insecta > Diptera > Culicidae > Aedes > Aedes aegypti. Next base: position 24,605 of record NW_018734593.1, read on the forward strand.
TAGCTCTGGTTCTCAATAGTTTCAAGTTCTTTTGGACATGCTACTATGGTGAGCCGTCATGCGCTAGCGGTGTTGGCCATATCATCCATAAAATCCTGGTGAACTAGAAGGTTATCGTTTTCGGGAAAGTTCTTTGGCAAATTAAGGGCCATCTATCGGAGGAAAATCTGATTGAGAATTTATCCAATAGATGGCGCTAGTAAAAAATTTCTACGGTCAGTATTTCAAGATCCTGATTAGCTAGAAGTTTGGTGTCTTTTAGCAAAGTTGTTCAGCAGATTAAGGGCTGTCTGAGGTGAAAATCAGATAGAAAATTTATTTGCTAGGTGTCGTCAGTAATTTCTTTTCTTTCAATCTTCTGTATCTCAAGCTCCTGAGGTAGAAGTTTGGTATCTTCGGTGTTCAGCAGATCAAGAGCTATCTGGCAGTGAAACATCCGTAGGGACTCAATTCGGTGGCGCCAGTATTAAATTTTCTTTACTCTTCTGAATCCCGATAAGCTAGGAGCTTAGTGTCTTCGGCAAAAATTTTCGAAAATCTAAAATCTTCCTGATACGAATAAAATCGATCAAAGTTTTACCATCTAAGTAGCATTCTAGGATCATCCAAATACTTCTCCATTTCAAGATCCTCATTAGTAGTAAGGTCGTCTTAGGCAAAATCGTTTGGACCACTAAAAACTTCTGTATCGACGAGAAAAAAATGCACATCGCATACCCTTACATTCCCGTCGACCCATCAAGGGTGGAATTCAATTAGCACTGAATCAAAGCAATCGTTGCCTTCTCGCAAAAGTGGCTTAATTAATGCGACAAACCCACAATTATCTCAAACCAGGACGAACCATCGACAAAGCGAGAGCCGGATTCTCGGAACGTTTGAGCTTTGCGCCAAATTTTTCGTTGGAAACACATTCAGACGAGGCGTGTTCCCCTGATGACAGGCAATTCATTTGTCAATCCCATTAATCAGGTGGTAGATGTACATTGGTGTCGCCATTGTCGTCGGTGTGTCGCCGCGTCGCGCTGATCACTGATAGGTGTGCAAAATGCAGTCAAATTTACGTGTCACGTGTCAAAATCGGTCGACGCTATTTCACGCTAAAGTACGCACTCCACAGTTTAGACGTTCGGAATCGCAGCAAATCGTGGCGGCTAAACCATCGCACATTTTCACATCCCTGGGTTGCTTTGCTCAGAACGTGTATAGGTGCACTCGGTTCAACAAAGTGTGAAATTTGATTTTCCCTTGACATCCAACCCTGCCGGTGACAGATTCGTATCTCGCATGGTGAGGCGAGGGGACCGAGCGAACGGAAACAGGAAGCAGGACGAACTTTACAAACATTTATGGTTATAATGCAATCATAATAGGATGGTAATGATGAAATATCTATGCACATAATCATATTTATCTGCTGTCACAGGGTGGGTTGGAATTTGCGGTTCGTAGAGGGATGCAGGAAAAGTTCCATGGGTGACATTTTAATGCAACCCTCTCGATGTCACTTCTATCAAAGGAGGGAAGGGGGTGGGGAATCATCTCCCTTTGCGACACATCAGTTTTCCGAAACATGCAGAAGTAGAGATTCTTAGTGCCCACCTAGTACACAGCAAAAAGTAAATTGTAATTGATAAAAAGTGATAAAAGAGAAAAAGTTATTGTAAAATGCCAACGCCTACTCGAATCTCTAGAGAAACTATTGATAGCATCCCTGGAGGAATTTCTAAAGGAACTCCTAATGGAATGCTTGGAGAAACTCCTGATGTCATCCCCAGAAGAATTTTAAATGGAATCCCGGAAAGAGTTCCCTGATGGAATCCCTGAAGTAATTCCTGATAAGATTTTTCATGAACTCCTGATGGAATTTCCTGGAGGAACTCCTTATGAAATTCCTAGAAGAAATCCAGATGGAATCCTTAGAAGGATCTCTGATGAAATCCATAAAACAACTCTTGACGGAATCCTTGAAGGAATTTCCGATGAAAACCCTCCGTACAATTCCACGATAAAATCTTAAGAAGTACTCCTGATGGAATCCTTAGAGACACATAATTTGATTCAAAAGATTTTTTTTAACTGTGCACGACACATTGCTGGCAGTCGTTTCGGTTTCGGTTTATGCATGCCCAGAAGCAATTTTTCAACCGATAATGTAGGTATTGCGACGGACGGACGGGACGGGACGGGAAGAGAAAGGTCGACCAGAGCGGGCATTTGCGGGGTGCATTTAAATTTCTGATTTTCTACCTCCATTTTCCAGGACGCTTGCACTTGATGGGTGAACACACGTCCGTGTGTTGCGTGCGATGCTATCCTTTTGGGTGCCCGTCTGTGTGGATGTATGTCTGTGTCGGTGTCTATGTCTCCTGAGTGTGCCCGTTTGTGAAGATGATTGTCATGGGTTGCTATGATTGTGACAAATTGTTTATTCAGATGAAATGGACTACTTTGTGCTGCCAGAAATGGATGATACTGGATCTCGTTTATTCAGGATTGTGCATATTTTGCTGCGTTGTGGTGTCAGTTTTGGATGGCGTTCATAAGTAGAGTCGTTTTATTGACTGTAGAGTACTACAGTCAACCAGAAAAGGAACCAGAAAAATAAAAACCAAGAATTGATTTGAAGTATAGAATTACTGCTTCATAGTGCAGTAGCATAGGTAGGACGCTTACAAAGTCCTGTTGTTTTGTCTTCAAAAATAAAGAAATGATCGTTTTTGAAATCCAGAGAGATTCTCTCATAATCCTGGGAGAATTCTCTAAAAATTCTGAGAGGAGATTCTGAGAAGTATTGTATCAGAATCTGGAGACGAGTTCTCTCAAAATCCTGAGAGGGATTTTCACAGAATCCTGAAATATTTTTTCTCAGAATCCTGAGATGGATTCTCTCAGAAATCCTGAGGAGGAACTCTCTCAGAATTTTGAAAGAGACTCACTGAGAGAGATTCTCTCAGAATCCTGCGAGGGATTCTCTCAGAAACCTAAAGGGATTCTTTCACAATCCTGAGGAGGAATCCTTCAAAATCCTGAAAGGGATTTTCTCAGATTCCTGTGAGGGATGCCTCTAAGAATCCCGAGAGGGATTTCTCTCAGATCCTGAAAACGAATTTCTCAGAATACTGGGAGGGTTTCTCTCCCGAATCCTGAGAAGTATTGTCTCAGAATCCTAGAAGGATCTTTAAGAATTCTGAGAGAATCACTCTCAAAAGTTCTGAAGAAGGTTCTCTCAGAATCTGATAGTGATTCTCTCAAAATACTGAGAAGGATCTCTCAGAATCATGAAAAAAATTCTCTCAGAATCCTGAGAAAATTCTTTCGGAATCCTGAAAGGAACTCTCTCAGGATTTTTGAGAAAGAATCCCTCAGAATCCTGAAAAGCATTCTCACATAATTCTGGAAAGAATTCTCTAGAAATCCTGAGAGGGATCCCTTAAAATTCTGAGAAGGATTGTTATCACGAACCCTAAGAGAGATTTTCTCAGAATACTAAGAGAGATTCTCTGAGTATCATGATGGAGACTCTTTAAGTATCATTAGAGGAATTCTCTCCAAACCCTGAGGAACTCTCTCTGAATTTAAGAAGAGACTCTTTAAGAATTCTGAGAGAAACTGTCTCAGAATTCTGAGTTTGATTTTCTCAGTTACTGAGAAGAAATTTCTAAGAATCCTGAGAGGGTTTCTCTTAGAATCCTGGGAAAGGATTCTCTCAGAATACTGAGAAGAATTTTCTCAGAATTATGAGAAAAATTCTTCTCAGATCCTGAGCAGAATTCTCTCGGGATGTTAGGACGAACTTTCTAAGAATTTGTGAAGGGACTCCCTGAGAGGGATTCAATCAGAATTCTGAGAGAGATTTCCTCAGAATCCTGAGAGGGATCTTTTTAGAAACCTGAAAGGGATTCTCTCAGAATCCTGAGAAGGATTCTCTCCGAATCCTGAGGGGTATTTCTCAGAATCGTGGAGGGGTTCTCTAAGAATCCTAGATGCATTCGCTCAGAACCCTGAGAGGATTCTCTCAGAATCCTAGGAGGGATTCTTTCAGAATCCTGAGAGCCGATTCTTTCAGAATCCTGCGAGGGATTCTCTCAAAATTCTGAGAAGGATTCTCTCTGAGAATCCTGCAAAGGATCCTCTCAAAATTCTCAGACAATTTTTTCTCAGAATCGTGAGAAGGATTCTCTCGGAATTCTGAGACAGTTTTTTCTCAGAAACCTGAGAGGATTTTCTCAGAATCCTAAAGAGGAACTCTCTCAGAATTTGGGAGTGACTCTCTGAGAGAGATTCTCTCAGAATCCTGAGAGGGGTTTTCTCAGAAACCTGAGAAGGATTCTCTCACAATCCTGAGAAGGATTCTCTCAAAATCTTGAGAGGGATTTTCTCAGATTCCTGAGCAGGATTCTCTCAGAATCATGAGAGGGATTATCTCAGAATCTTAAGAAGGATTCTCTCTGAATCCTGAGAGGGTTTCTCTTAGAATCCTGAGAAGTATTCTCAAAGAATCCTGAGAAGAATTCTTTTAGAATTCTAAAAAGGATTCTCCCAGAATCCTGAGAAGGACTCTTTGAGAATCCTGAGAAGGATTCTCTCAAAACTCTGAGACAGTTTTTTCTCAGAATACTGAGGAGGATTCCCTCAGAATGATAAGAAAAATCTCTCAGAATCCTGAAAGGAATTCTCTCGGATTCCTAAGTGGAACTCTCTCAGAATTTTTGGAGGGACTCTCTGAGAGGGATTTCCTCAGAATTCCTGAGAGGGTACTCTCAGAATCCTGAGAGGGATTCTCTCAGATTCCTGAGAAGGATTCTCTCAGAATTCTGAGAAGGATTGTCTCAGAAAACTGAGAAGGTTTCTCTCAGAATCATCAGAAAAATTTTCTCAGAATTCTGAGAAGAATTTTCTCGTTATCCTGAGAGGAACTCTCTTAGAATTTTGGGAAAGACTCTGAGAGAGATTCAATCAGAATTCTGAGAGGGATTCTCTCAGAAACCTGAGAGGGATTCTCTCTAAATCCTGAGAGGGTTTCTCTTAGAATCCTGAGGAGTATTCTCTAAGAATCCTGAGAGGGATCCTTCAAGAATCCCGAGAATGATTCTCTCAGAATTCTGAGACAGATTTTCTCAAAAGCCTGAAAAGGATTCTCTCAAAATTCTGAAAGAAAGTCCCTCAGAACCCAGAGAGAGATTTTCTCTCAATATTGAGAGAGATTCTCTCAGAATCCTGAGAGGGTTTCTCTCAGAATCATGAGGAATTTCTCTTGAAATTCTGAAAGGAATCATTTCCTGAGAGGGATTCTCTCAGAACCTTGAAAGGGATTCTCTCAGAATCCTGAGTGAGATTCTCTCAGAATTCTGAGATAGATTCTCTCAGAATCCTGAGAGGGATTTTCTCAGAATTATGAGAGAGTTTTTCTCAGTATCCTGAGAGGGATCCTCGCAGAATCCTGGGTAGGATTCTCTTAAAATCTTGAGAGGGATTCCTTCAGAATCCTGAAAAGAATTAACTCCGATCTCTGAGAGAGATTTTCTCAGAACACTGAGAGAGATTCTCACCGAATCCTAAGAGATGTTCTCTAAATATTATGAGGGAGACTCTCTTAGAATCCTGAAAGGAATTCTCTCCGAATCCTGAGAGAAGCGCTTTCAGAATTTAGGAAAAAAATCTCGCGGAATCGTGAGAGGGATTCTCTCAGAATCCTGAGGAAGACTGTCATCCTTAAGGGGGATTCTCTCAAAATTCTGATAGGGATTCCCTCAAAATCCTAAAGGAATCTTCTCCGAATCCTGTGAAAGGTTTTCTCAGAATACTGAGAGGGGTTTTCTCATAATCATAAAGGGATTCTCTCAGAATACTGAGAAGGATTCTCTCGGAATCATGAGAAAAATTCTCTCAGAATCTTGAGAGGAACTCTCTCGGCATCCTGAGAGCATCTCTCTCAGAATTTTTGGAGGGACCCTCCTAGAGGGGTTTAGTCAGAATCCTAAAAGTGATTCTCGGAATTTTGAGAGGGATTTGTTCATAATACTGAGAGGGATTCTCTCAGAATCCTGAGAAGGATTTTCTCAGAACCCTGAGAGGTTTGACAATCATGGCAGAGATTCTCTCAGAATCCTGAGTCAGATTATTTCAGAATCATAGGAGAGATTCACTCAGAAGCCTGAGAGGAATTATCCCAGAGTCATGAGATGGATTCTCTCTGAATCCGGGGAGGGATTCTCTCCGAATACCGAGAGATATTTCCTCAGAATCATCGGCAGGATTCTTTCCGCCGGAGAGGGATTCTCTCAGAATCTCTAGAGAGATTCTCTCAGAATCCTGAAAAGATTCTTTCAGAATCGTGAGAGAGATTCCATTAAAATCCTGAGATAAATTTCCATAAAACCTTAAGAGGAGTTCTTTTGGAATCTTGAAAAGAACTCTTTCAAAATTTTTAGAGGGACTCTTTCAAATTCTATTCTATGCTTGAGGCATGCTTTTGGAATCCAGAAAAGAAATCTTGTCTCAGAATTCTGAAACGGATTCTCCCAGAATCATGAGAGGGACTCTCTCTCAGAATCCGGAGTGGGATTCTCTCAGAATCTTGAGAGGGATTTTCTCCGAATCCTGAGAGTGATTTCCCAGAACACTGAGAGAGATTCTTTCCAAATCCTGAGAGGGATTCTCTTAAAATCATGAGGGAAGCTCTCTCAGAATCCTGAAAGGAACTCTTTCATAATTTTGGGAGGGACTCTCTCAGAATTCTGACAGGAACTGTCTCTGAATCCTGAGAAATTTTCTCAGAATCCTATGAGGGATTCTTCCAGAATCCTTAAAAGGATTCTTCTTAAATTTTGAGAGGAATTCTTTTAGAATCCTGAAAGCGACTTTTTCAGAATCCTAAGAGGGAATTTTTCAGAATCCTGGGAAGGTTTCTCTCCGAATTGAAAGAGAGATTCTCTCAGAATCTTTAGAGAGATTCTATCAGATTATATTCTTTCCTGTGAGGCATGCTCTTGGAATCCTGAGAAGGAATCTTGGCTCAGAATTCTGAAACGGATTCTCCCAGAATCATGAGAGGGACTGTTCCAGAATCCTGAGAGAGATTATCTTAGAATCCTGAGAGGGATTTCCTCCGAATCCTGAGAGAAATATTCCCAGAACACTGAAAAAGATTCTCTCAGAATCCTGAGAGCAATTCTCTCAGAATTATGAGGGAAGCTCTCTCAGAATCCTGAAAGGAACTTTCTCAGAATCCTGAAAGGAGCTCTTTTATAATTTTAGGAGGGACTCTTTCAGAATTCTGAGAGGAACTATATCAGAATCCTTAGAGATTCTTTCAGAATTCTGAAATGGGTTCTCCCAGAATCCTGCGAAGGATTCTTTTAAAGTCCTGAGAGAGATTCTCCAGAAGTCTTTGAGGGATTCTCCCAGAGTTCTGAGAGGGGTTCTCTAAAAAACCTGAGAGGGATTTTCTCAGAACTCTGGGAGATATTCTCTCAGAATCCTAAGAGAAATTATGTTAGGATCTTGTGGAGGGATTCTCCCAGGATCCTTTGATGGATTCTTGCAGAATCCTGTTAGGGGTTCTCTTAGAATCTTGAGAAAGATTCTCTCAAAATCCTGGAAAAGATTCTCTTAGAATCGTGAAAGGAATTCTGAAAGTTTTTTTCTCACGCCTTCTTCAGATTCTCGCAGGAGCTTTAATAGCTTTAGAAATGCTTCTCAAAGAAGCTGGAAAAGATTCTTTCAGAAGCTAGGAACGGTTCTCTCAGAAGATGGAAAAGCTTCTCCTAGAAGAAAGAAAAGCTTCTCTCAGAAGCACGAAAAGATTCTCCCAGAAGCTGGAACTGCTTTTTCCTGAAGCTGGGAAAGGAGAAATTTCTTTCAGAAGCTTGCAAAGCTTCTCTCAAAGTCGGGAAAATTTTCTACCAGAAGCTGGAAAAGTTGTCCTAGAAGCTAGCAAAGCTTCTCCCAAAAAAAGGAAAAGCTTCTCCTAGAATATATGAAAGCTTCTCGTAGAAGCTGGAATAGCTTCTCACAGAGTCTAAAAAAGTTTCCCCAGAAGCTGGAAAAGCTTGTCCCAGAAGCAGTTAAAGATTCTCACAGAAGCTGGAAAAGCTTCTCATCTTTTTCTCATGGGCTGAATAAATTTTCTCCCAGAAACTGAAAAGGTGTCCCTAAAAGCTGGAAAAGGTTCACCCTGAAACAGATAAGCTTCTCCTAGAGCTGAAAAGGCTTTTCACAGAAACTGGAAATGGTTTCTTCCAAAAGCTGGAAAACCTTGTCCCGAAGCTGGAACAGATTTTCCTAGAAGCTGAAAAAGCTTCTCACAGAAGCTGGAAAAGTTTCTCCCAAAAGCTGGAAAAGCTTCTCCCAGAATTGGAAAAACTTGTCCCAGAAAATGAAATACAGCCAAACCTCTTTTGCGCTCACTTTTTTATATACTCCTCTTTTTGCGCCCCTCCATTTACGCTCTCAAATTCTAACTACTCTCTCTCTCTTTTTACGCTCGAAATTCCAAATAACACACCCTCTTTTTACGCTCCAAAAAATTTCATTTACGCTCCTGCCTGATAACGACCCACGATAACCAATTTAGTAGCGTATTTTGGAACGGGACGATGAGTAAATGCCGGAAATCGATGTCAGATGCCATTTTGAATCCAAGATGACGACTTCCGGTTTGTGAAAATCACGTGAAACCCACTAAATATGGGTATTTTTGGGAACGGGACCGATAGGTAGATGACGGAAATCGATGTTTGACGCCATTTTGGATCCAAGATGGCGACATCCAGTTTGTGTAAATCATTTTCAAAATGGATTCAAAATGGCGTCGGACATCGATTTCCGTCATCTACTCATCGGTCCCGTTCCGAAAATACCCATATTTAGTGGTTTCAAGTGCCATCTTGGATTTCAAAATGGCGTCAGACTATGGTTTACGTCAATCCCTATTGATACCCTTGAGAAGTACCACGGATAAACCCCATCTCTTCGCAAACTTCTCGAGAAAAATTGAAAAGCTTCATTACGCCTCTAATTCTTTTGTGCACCAAATTCCAACTTATGCTTCTTTTTTTTACGCTCCGAATTCTAACTTACACTCCCTCCTTTGCGCTCCGATTCTTTTTTGCGCTCCCCCAGTTAGGGGCATAAAAAGAGGTTTGGCTGTAGCTTCTCCTAGAATCTAGAAAAGTTTCTCGTAGAAGCTGGAATAGCTTCTCACAGAGTCTGGAAAGTTTCCTAGAAGCTGAAAAAGCAGCTTCTCACAGAAGCTGGAAAAGTTGCTCCCCAAAAGCTGAAAAAGCTTCTCCCAGAAGCTAGGAAAGCTTCTCCAGAAGCTGGAAAAAGCTTCTCCAAAAAGCTGGAAAAGCTTGTCCCAGAATCTGTAAAAGATTCTTCCAGAAGCTGGAAAGCTTTTCAGCTTTTCTCAGAGACTGATAAATCTTCTCGCAGAAGCTGAAAAGGTGTCCCTAAAAGCTGGAAAGCTTCTATAAGTAACTGGGAGAAGCCTCTCCCAGAAACTGGAAAAGTTTCATCCAGTGGCCGGAAAAGCTTTTTCCATAGGCATGGAGAAAAGGTTTCCTAGAGGCCAAAAAAGCTTCTCACAGAAGCTGGAAAAGCTTCTATTGATACAAACAGCGATTAACACATTCACATGTGGAAGTAGTATCGTTCACGAGTCCACAAATTTCGAATAGGTTGAAACACATCTGTAAGATAGAATTAACCCAGACAAAACCATCAATTCATGAGTTGAACTTTATTCATACAATATTTCCAACGCTGGTCGGCCCACAAAATGCCCCTAATCTTCCGGGAAATTGATCCCTAAGACGTTGATTTGCTAATTCATGGCCTCAATCTACCGGAACCGTACATCACTCGAACTCCTCCTGCATGCGAAATCAAACAAACCAAAAACATTATCCGCCTCCCTTACATCGTTTTGTAATCCGGGAGGAGGAAGGCAAGTGATGAAAACATTTATCAATCTCCCCGGCACTTTTACTCTCGACAATAATCCTTCATCATCAGCAAGTTCCACGTATACTGGTCCTCCACTGGCCACCACCTCCCACTGGTTCCGAAGAAAGCTCAAAACAATCATCATCAGTTTTGGTTTGCTTTCGATCATCATGCCATCAGTCAGTCAGTCGGTCGGGGTGCTCCAAGTAGGCGGGAATGTGTTTGACATTGATGATTTCTGTCCTTCCTTCTCGAGGCTCGGTGATGACGTGGATGACGCACATCCTTCCTTCTGCCTGAGAGGCCTGCTATGTTAAGCACTCACCTCCTCCTCCTTGTTTTGCTTGAGCTCTACAGGATGGCAATAATCGTAGTAGGTCGAGTCCGAATATGCCACCAGAATAACGGAGCCTTAGCACAAAGAACGATGAGTGAAATTATTTCTCATCGTTTCGGTCCTAAGGTAGGTGCGGGGAGCACCAGCACAAGAAGAGCCGTTCTCTGGCTCGCCATTGCGTTATGAATTTTTGGGAAAATCCTTCGGACAAAGGAAAGACGGCACAACAATGTCGGACCAAACGTTCACTCGGGGTTTCGTTAGGATTTCCGTGATGGGAGGGAGTCGTCATTTTTTCGATTCTTTCCGGAAGGCGGAGAGGTCGGTATGCAAGAAGCGAATTCTTCGCTAATGGATTGTTATTGAATGTGAGAGTTAATTAAATGTTTTTGCGCAACAATAGACGAACATCGAAGGGAGTGCCCCGGACGAAGAAGAAAATTTGGAGCAGACACGTCGGAAGCTTCGAACCGTGGATAGATAAATGTGCCAACTTTGCATTCGAACGGAAAACCACGCGCGAGGTCACAAAAGTTGCTCCGCTCCGGTCGGAATTCTATTTCAATTACGTCCCCTTCGAGGACACTGCTGCAGAGAAATTAAATCACGTTCCCGAATCGAACGCGTCTTTGTCGAAGTCACTGATGGGGAGAGAGAAAAGTGTTCAACCAACAAAAAAGCAGAGCAAATTGAAAGTTCGAATAATGCAATCCAGTGCCGTGAAGAGACAGGAAGAGTACACTGCGAAGGAATTAGATTGGAAGTGGTTCGGGCGTTGAGTGAGTTTTACCCGCACTTGAATTGGAATTTTTGAATTGCTGCACATATATAAATCTCCGGTTCAAGCGTTGCCATTGGATATCTGGAGGGAAGGACACGCAGCAAGCCATGCTTTTCAGGCTCTATGCTGTTCGCGTGTGGTCAAGGACCTGTCAAAATGTGATGTCCACTCGTAATCGCTGCCTGGCTATGACGATGACCATCGTTTGACGGCGATCGCTCGTGACAAGGCTGGTAGCGAGTCACTTTTTAGTGACTTGGTCACTTTTTTGAGGCCAGTCACTTTAAAGTCTCTTTTTTGAAGCCATTTCAACTAAAGTCACTTTTTTCGTCAAACAGTCACTTTTTTCCACTATTTTGAGTTAAATTTTCGGGGGAACATTATGAATCGGCCTTTTTAATTTAAGCTAAGTTTATAGTTAGCAGGGTGTCTACCACCTGGTAAAACCTGAAATTATCAGAGAAATTTATTCAACCTGGAATTATCAACGGATTCCGGCAATTTGCAGGGAAATTACTTTGAACCAGTAATTATTATGGCAGAATATGTCCTTTTTGTAAAAAAAATTTGTTCAATTAAAAAAACTTTCGGCTGCGCTGCTATTACAACACTACTTGAGATATTCAGTCAATTAATTATTAGTTATTTTTATTATTCAGAATAAGACTTGTTTAAAAAGGAAGTAGGACTTAGAATTGCAAAAATGGAAAAGAGAAGTACGATTACCAGTTCCATATGAAATAAATAATTTTATAGGAAAAGATTAAAGCTTACAACAGGTACGAAAAATAGTATATTTTCAGGAAAGCAGATCTTTTTTAAGGTTTAGATACTAGTTCAATTCTTATCTCTAAAAAGTGTTTATTTTTAGTTAAGGTCTCCAAAGATATTATAATCAATAGGGTATCTACAGCCACTTTTTTGCCTTAACCTTGTCTTTCCCATGGTAGCTCCAGAGCTCCATTAATTTTTGACGAACTTGAAGCAAACCGAACCAGAGGAATACTATTAGATTATGATTCTATACTTTCCAAAGTCAACTAACTTTTTGAATTGTAAAACTATTGGTAATCAATCAATTTACTGTTGCAAAACAACCAAAAAATTTTAAACTAGTTTTGAAAAAGTAGACTCTTTGAAACATTGTTTATTGAATTACTTTTTATAAAAACGCTTTTTCATAAAGAAACTGTCGATTGAAGTCGTCGGAAAGAGATAGTTAATCTGCTTGCAGTGAATTCTGGTGCAACATTCTAAAGGCTCCAGAGAAACCTTCAGAGACTATTACGTAACTATTTATCCAGAGATTCAATGAATGATTTCAAGAACTCCACCAGGAACGCCACCAATTTTTCAATAGAAGCTTAGAGGAATTTCCTCTGAATTTGGTACTAAAAATTTTAGAGCATTCCTACGCTACTACCTCCAGTAATTTGCACAGAGATTACTCTGAAGAAAAAATATCAGTATTTCCTCCAGATGTCTTTCCACTGATTCTTTCATAGATTTCTCCAAGCGTTACTTCTAGGATTCTTCCCGCAGGTCTCACAAAAGTTCTTCCCCAAAGGATTATTGCAGTGTTTTTGAAAAAAAAACCGACATTTTTACAAGAAACCCTACAATAATTCCTACGTCTTTTTATATTTAATCCAGGCATTTTTATAAGGATTCTCTCAAAAATTCATCAATAATTACTCTGCGGAATTGCTCAAGCTAGTTAAGCAAGTTTAAGGTATTATTGGATAAAATCTTTTCCAAGAATTTCTCGATTAATGGCATCTGGGATTCATCATTAGATTCCTCTAGAAATTTCTTCAGCATTTTTTATTATCATAACAATTTATCAAGATATATATTCTTCAAGAATATCTTTCAGAGATCATCGTACACTCCCGTGCAGAAGTTTGGGTTCACCCCCTAAAAAACATGCAAAAGTGTTCTGGCCATATCTCTGTGATTACACGTCCAATTGAAACTCTCTAAGTCGCATTCGATAGGCAAAGAGTTATTCTTACTTGTATTCGTATGTTTTTCCAAAAACATTCTTTGAACTTTGTATACTAAATTTGTACTTAAAGTTGTGACATAAAAAAAAACACACCGAAAAATCATATCTAATTTCCTCAGCATTGGATCGACCAAAATTTTAAAACAAGGTGTCATTAGAATCGTAATCTTATATACTTTGAAGAGCACTCATGAAATTTTGGCGGAAAAATCTGAAACGTATTCAAAATCAATAAAACAGTCAGTCAAGTCATCGTGCAAAAGCTTGGGTTCACCCCTCGGTATGGTGTATCGTGCAAAAGTTTGGGTTCACCTGAGTTTACTTAAATCTGTGAAATCTCAGACCAATCATGTACGTGCCATTATTTGCGCTCAAAAAAGCTTTAAACTATTAAAATCGGTTGAAAAATGGCCGAGATATTGACAAACATTATGTGCGTGCGGATCAGGTGAACCCAAACTTTTGTACGATTTGCATCATACTGAGAGGTGAACCCAAACTTTTGCACGATGACTTGACTGACTTTCATTGATTTTGAATACTTTCCAGATTTGTCCGCCAAAATTTCGTGGGGTCTCTTCAAGGAATATAAGATTACGATTCTAATGATATTTTGATTTGAAATTTTGGTCGACCCAATGCTGAGGAAATTAGATATGATTTTTTAGGGTGTTTTTTGAAAAATGTAACAACTTTAATTAAAAATTGAGTATACACACGACTCTGAACACTATCTGGTGATGATAAAACTACGCCCAAAACTCTCCGTAGTCGACAACATACGGTACCGACTATCATTTGCGGGCTATCAATATCACTTTGATTTGACAACCAACAGCAGTGATGCGACAGCGCACTCTAGATCATAATCACTGCAGAATGAGTGATCACGTGGTAATTATCCATGCTATTATTGTTTTTCAGTGACCATAATATAGTTTCAGTTGGTAAATGGCTGGGCATGGCGTACCATTGGTACCTCGCGTACCTGAAGGAATAAAATAGACCCCTTTGTGCGGTCCTTAGCCTCTTGCCCAGCAACTCCTATCCCTACCTCCTCGCGGTACTGGCCGGGGTACGAGTAACCTTAGGGAGGATCGGGTAACCAACCCCCGGTGGGAACTTTGGTCGTATGCTGACAGGGAAGGGGGGGTTTGCTTTTGCTTTTGCTTCTGCAAACCTTGAGCGTCTGTACTCCATGTTAGGAGCGGCTCACAACAGCGTCTGTTCCCCATGTCAGGGGCGGCTGATCATCGTCCGAGTGCCAGAGAAGGACTCTAAGCTAAACTGCGCACTATGGTCCTCCGAACATTTAGGGGGAATGGTCCTCCGGAAATCTAGGGGGTTGGTGTCAGGCCCTGCAACCCAGCCGTAAAAAAATCAAGCAACGAATAATCAACGAGAGAATACGAACCGGGACAATCGGCGAAGACCACAGCGACGTAAAGGGACTAGCGATTGGAAGCTCGGTACGTGGAACTGTAAGTCTCTCAACTTCATCGGGAGCACACGCATACTCGCCGACGTGCTGAAGGACGTGGATTCGGCATCGTAGCGTTGCAGGAAGTGTGTTGGAAGGGATCAATGGTGCGAACGTTTAGAGGTAACCATACCATCTACCAGAGCTGCGGCAATACACATGAGCTGGGAACAGCTTTTATAGTGATTGGTGATATGCAGAGGCGCGTGATCGGGTGGTGGCCGATCAATGAGAGAATGTGCAAGTTGAGGCTCAAGGGCCGGTTCTTCAACTTCAGCATAATAAACGTGCATAGCCTTCACTCAGGAAGCACTGATGATGACAAAGACCCTTTTACGCGCAGCTCGAATGCGATTACTGCCCAAGCCACGACGTCAAAATCATCATAGGAGATTTAAACGCTCAGGTTGGCCAGAAGGAGGAGTTCAGACCGACTATTGGAAAGTTCAGCGACCACCGGCTGACGAACGAAAACGGCCTACGATTAATCGATTTCGCCGCCGAATATGCACCTTTTTTTTCATCTTTATTAACGTGTTTTTTAACATTATGCTAGTTCAACACGGGAGAAGGTTCAGCAGAAGGCTGAGACTCGGGAGAAATACGGTCAGCAGAAGACTGAACCGATAAAAAAGAGATAAGCGTCAATCTAACATTTCAAGCTTACATCTATACATAGTACAATTTAGTAAAACAGTTTCGTATCCGTGGGCTGGCATCAATGTCGTCGTCATATTGGGCAGGATCATATACTGCTGTACAAGTTGGCATCGTGTAGAAAACTCAGTAAAGCAGCAATAGTAGTTGCATCGTCGCGTAGTACCTCTCCGATGTTGTCAGAAAGGCCATGTATTTGTCGCAGATGTTCGTATATGGGGCAGGCACAAAGGACATGGTCCACAGAGGCTGGGATATGACAAGACTCACATTCTTTGTGGAAGGGACCGCCTCCCATATTGTGCGATATTAAAGTGTGTCCGGTTCGTAAGCGAGATAGTATCCTTTGGTCCTTGAGAATTGGAAGATCTGACCAAGTAGTGGTTGTGTTTTTAATCATCCGAAGGAACCTCTGAAGTATACCGTTGACCTGAAAGGCCCGATCTGGCAAGATGATCAGCCATTTCGTTCCCTGGAACTCCGCAGTGCCCAGGGATCCACGTGAAAACCGTGTCAGGTAGTGCGTACTTCAATATTGCTTGAATCCAAGGGTGCGAAGGCGAATCTGACTGTAGCGCAGATATTACGCTGGCTGAGTCGGTTAGGACTAAGATCGAACGGTCCGAAGGGGTGGTAGCAGCGATAAAGGCTGCTGCTGCCTCGGCGGAAAATACTGAACACTGTGAAGGCAGGCTCATACTTACGTCCGGGATGTCACCGGCCACCCCTATGCCGACACCGGCGCTTGTAAGGGACCCATCTGAGTACCGAAGAGCATAATCAGAATAAGAAGTTTGTAGCAGCTCTGCGACTGATCGTCGCAAAGCAGCAGAGTTGCTGCCGGCAGAAAAACTGTTCTTTATTTTATTGTCGATTTTTGGTGGGACGGAACGCCAGCTCCTGTC
Source organism: Aedes aegypti (assembly GCF_002204515.2). Taxonomy (NCBI): domain Eukaryota; kingdom Metazoa; phylum Arthropoda; class Insecta; order Diptera; family Culicidae; genus Aedes; species Aedes aegypti. The sequence continues at coordinate 40,724 of NW_018734593.1, forward strand.
TCCAAGCCAGTGAACCCTGGTAACCGGCGGGAGACTCAAGTTGGCTGCCGTGCTTAGGGCTCTATTCCCCTCATCAAGGAGAAAGACCCTGTCTTCGCCGGCTGTCTTGCTGAGGAATGCTACCGTTTTGCAGCAGATGGAGGCGCGAATAAAGATTCGAAATGGAAGAAGCCCAGCTTCAACGCAAGCGGAATCTGATGGTGTAGATGGAAGCAGACCAGAAATTATTCTGATGTAGGAGTTATAGACTGGGCTGAGAACTTCGACCAATCTATCTATCGCTATGCTAGTAAGCTCCAATCCGTATACAAGCCGACTGTCAACAATGGCATGGGCGACTCTGAAGCGGATTTTTCGATTGTTTGATCGATGCGGGCGGGAAATGGATTTAATCAGGTTCAACCTAGATCGACACGCTGACTTGACTGTATCAAAATGTTGACGGAAGGAGAGAGCCCGATCTACTGTTACTCCAAGAATACGAACAGTCTTACGAAGCGGAATTGGTTGACCGTCTATCGTGATATCCGGGCCAGTTATCCTATGTCCGGATGGACAAATGTGGCAACGGATGCTCTTACTGGCGGACAGTTGGAAACCATTATCTGATGCCCATTTCGCTACCGATTTGACTGCGGTTTGAGCTCGGATCCGCGTCATAGTAGGAGTTGATCCACAAACAACGATAACTATATCATCCGCATAAACGAATACATATATGTTCTTCGGCAGACGGGAGAAGACGCCGTTCATAGCAATCAAAAAAAAGTTACAGCTAGCACAGAACCCTGGGGAACGCCTGTTTCTTCAGGGAAGGATGATGACTTTGTGTTCCCAATAACTACTTGGAAAGTCCTATCGGCAAGGAAATTGCGCACAAAATGCAGGGTTCTTCCTCCTATGCCCCAAGCAGCCAGTTGTTCCAGAACAAGTGGGGTCCACGTTCTGTTAAACGCCTTAGAGATGTCAAGTGAAATTACTGCGGCATGATTACCTTTATCGTAAGCCTCCTTGAGGACATCATTGAGACCTGCGAAGTAAGTAGATGTTCCAAAACCTTGGCGAAAGGCATGCTGGCGGAAGTCCAATAACCCGTTGGCTTCCAAGTGATATCTTAGCCTTCGATTTACCATTCTTTCCATTACTTTTCCGGCACAGCAGGTCAAGGATATTGGTCGAAACTTAGTTGGATCGCGGGTGGGGATGTTAGCCTTAGGTATAGGGACTACTAGACTTTCTTTCCAAGCAGAAGGGAAATCATTATTGACCCAGATCTTGTTATAAAGATCTAACAGCGCAAGTTTTCCGACACTGGGAAGGTTTTTGAGGAGCGGATAACCAACTTCATCGGGACCCGCTGACTTACCATTGCTCCGACTAAGCGCGAAGGAGAGTTCTCTGGCTGAAAATGGTTGTTCCATTTCAGGATCGGCAGTGTTAGGTGAAATAATAAAATTCTTGATAGTGGAAGTGGAAGGTTTTACAGAATTAAGAAAGTGGGTCTCGTAGCTTTCAATGGCAGATAGGCTGGCAAAATATTTACCAAGTTCACTTGCAACTGCTTCTGGATCAGACATGGCCTTCCCTTGCACTTGTAGAGTGAGCGGTGTAGTTTTTCGCTTTCCATTCAAAGCATTCACTCGATTCAATAGTTCACTGGTAGTTTGAGATGCATTCATGCTCTCCAAAAACTCTCCCACGTGGCCTTCTTAGCATCACCGATGATGTTCCGACATTCTAGGTGGAGCTTGCGATAATTCTCTAAGGTAAACTGCCTGTCCGGGTGGTCAAGTGGAAGCCTTAGAAGTTGACGCAGCGCTTTTTTGCGGGCTTTTACAGCAGCCTTGGTTTCATCAGACCACCATCGAAGGGCCTTCCGGCCAGGGGTGCAGCTGGTGAGCGGAATAGTGGCCTTAGCGGATTCAACTATGGTTGAAATGAAGTCACCCATGTTTTCAGGAGGACTGTTGATAAGGGCGGAACGGATAAGCAGATCGTACTCAGCCCAATCGGCTTTCTCGTACTTCCATCTGGGTCCATTCCATTGGATAGTGATCACTACCATGAAGGTCAGAACTTACACTCCACTGAATGTTTCTGGCGAAAGAACACGATACTGCGGTGACGTCAATTTCGCTGGAATAATGACCATTGAAAAAAGTTGGTGAACCATCGTTTAGAATCAACATGTCTTCCTCTTCTAAGGCGTCAATTAAGTTGGTGCCGCGCGTATCGGCCTTGGGGAGCCCCAGACCGGATGGTGACTGTTGAAATCACCAAGAAAGATTCGAGGTTCGGGAGGGCTGAAGACAATCATGAATGTGACCGTGAAGATTTGGAATTTTGCCACACGGTAGATAAGCGCAGGCTACTGAGACCGACGGGGAACCTAGTATCTGTATCCCAACTATAGGAAGGTCGGAAGGTAGATCAAGAATTTGTGAGGAATTCCTTTACGAATTCCAATTGCCGCGGAGTGTCGTTGATTTGCTAATCGATTGACTGTCCAAGAATATTGGCCGCCGAGCGTGCGACCCATTTCATCGGCAGATATATTATTAGTTTCTTGAAGGGCTAAGATCCAAGGTTGATTATTCTGGATAATCAATTCAAGATCGCAAAGACGAGACCTGTAGCCATTCAAATTCCATTGCAGAATCAAATTATGTGACGTAGGAAGAGCAGGAACCGGAAAACTTGAGAGAGAATTTTCTTTGGAATTATTAGAACCGATGAAATTGCTGGATACAGACCCCGACAGAGCTCCACCGAGCGTAGGTCCCGATGTGGAACCCACAACTGGCAGAGGTGAAGGAGCTGCGGTAGAAAAGTAGGTTTGGGAAAAGCAATTGGGAAGACATAAAGTTCTAGTAGCTGATTCCAACGGAGCCCACCAAGCGTGGAACCGGCATGGGATTTACTACTACCGGAATTTCGGAGCTACGGCAAGACAGTCGTTTCCAACAGGGCTGCTAGAAACCTTATCAAGGAGTGCTGCTGTGACTGGATTAAGGTGGAGGTTGGTTTCCTTCGCGGCGTTGCAGAAGGGGGTATCTGTGTTCCTGCTGGCGTCGGGCTTACCGGTTGGGGTCGCAGCGGGACTGCGTGGGCCTTACCGCTCGGATTTTTACGTCCGAGGTGCCCAGGGCGATCCTGATAGGGATCTGAGGAGGCTGTTTGGCTTGAGGGGCCTGCAGCGGGTGAGCTATCATTTTGTCGCGGGTGGCGATCATTTTATCGTATGCTTCCGCGTTTGTAAGTTCAAGTACTGAAAACGGTTTCGGAAAAACTGGAACTGAAGCTGGCGGCGGAGTGTTTGCTGGGTGCGGTGGGGCTTACCACTCAGAGTTTTACTTCCGAGGTGCCCAGGCAGACCCTGATGGGGGTCGGGTGGATCCAGCTTGCTCGCTGACCTGGGTTGGTTGTGCCAGCCGGGGCTGTAGCGGTCCGGCGGGTTCCTCTTGCGGGAGGGGTCCGCCAGTTCCGGTGGACCTATAGCTTCCGCACCGACGGGCCTGACCGTTCCCTACCGTCATCTGGGCCTTCGGCAGAGAGGACACTCGGGTGCCGAGGGTTGTTCCCCAGTTCCAGTTGGGGTGTAACTTCCGCACTGGGGGGCCTCGGCTGCCGAGGTCTCTTCTGCGGCGTTCTCGTTGTCTTGAGTTGAGTTGTCGTTTACTTCTTCTACATTGGAGCTGGTTCTTGGTCGCTCGTTTTGCTCCGGTGATGGGTCACCAGCGATGGTGTGAGTGGTCGTGAAAAGGATGGTGGGTCGTGTACCAAACTCGGTTTTTTTTTTCTGGGTTTTTTAGAGCGACGTAGTTAGTGGGCAGGCTATTTCGTCGACGGGTCGACCACGGTTTCACGGAGAAGTTTGGGTTTGCTCCTCGTGAATCGGGTTTCGTCGGGTTTCGTCGAGTTTTCGGTGGATTCTGCACTGGAAATGGGGATGTGGCTCCTCTTGGA
>NW_018734594.1:0-34816 GCF_002204515.2 Aedes aegypti
GTCAAAATACGCGTATCTGTCAAGAGATACAAACTCTACTGGAATTAAATGGTATAGTACTAAATCCGTTTTTTATCTACCTAAAGATTCGATTTACAGCTATTTATACATTTCGCGTGTCTCAAAGATCAAATAATATGTCTCCCGTATATTTGGGGTTGCTGAATCAAATGTTGCTCTTAGAATTGCACCAGCACGACACAATTTTGTGCTGCATACAGATCAGCAAATTTGTAAAAAATACTAGTTTTACTGGTGTGTGAATGAAATTTAAACTACGATATATGAATATGTTTGTTTTTTAACCCACCGAGCATAAACGTTCGTACGAAACATACAGTGCTGTTCTGAATAATAGCAGCGCATGTCGATTTTCATACAAAATGCTCAACTTTGACATGCTGTAGTTTTGTTCCCTTTCAAGCAAACGAGCTGAAATTTTCTCCACAGAACTACAAATATAATCAATTTTGTAAATACAAAATTTCAGTTTTTTCTGAGTCCCTGCCGAAAAGTGAGACACTAGGTGAAATTTTTCGAAAAAATAGCAGTTTTTCATTTTAAAATTTTTCTTCTACAAATATTTTAAACATTTTCGGTTTAGGTGTAGGTTTGATAAGTAGGAGGAGATTGTTCCAATGGTAAGTGATATACAATTTAAAACTATGATGTCAAGCCGAAATTCAAATTTTTAAAACTGCTATTTTTTCGAACAATTTCACCTAGTATCTCACTTTCCGGCAGGGGCTTAGAAAATTTTGAAATTTTGTGTTTACAAAATTGGGCATATTTGTAGTTCTGTGGAGCAAATTTCAACTCGATTGCTTGAAAGGGAACAAAACTACAGCATGTCAAAGTTGAGCATTTTGTATGAAAATCGACATGCGCTGCTATTATTCAGAACAGCACTGTAGCTTGATTGAAAATTTCCGATTTACAATTGATATTATCGATTTTTTTACACACTTATACTACCCATAAAGGCATAACTGTCCCATATGAAAAAAGTATGCATTGAGAAAATAGTGCTCAAAGTTTGAAGTTTGTTTTCTTATTCAATTGTTCATAATTTCTAGTACATTTATGCGTGACATTTTTATGTATTATAACCGCACAGTTGACTCATTTTGCTATAACGTTAAGCAACAATATAATATTGATCGAAAATCACGCCATGCAATTGCTATTTGGGTGAAAGTTCATATAGAGACTGTTGTAACTTTATTTTTCAATATGGGACAAGCTCACATTTTTCCACAACAAAGTGTGTAATTGTTTATATGCATAGTAAAGTAGAAGTTTGAAGCGATTGAAAAAAGTTGTTGGTTTTAAAATCCATATAGAACAGTTGTGCTTTTATGGGCAGTACTTGTACTGCCCATAAAAGCATAACTGTCCCATATGGATTTTCGAATCAACACCTTTTTTCGTCGCAACATACATGTTTTTAATACTTATGTATTTTACTATGCACATACAAAGTTACACATTTTGGTTGAAAATGTTGTGGAAAAATATGAAGTTGGTGAGTCCCATATTGAAAAATAAAGGCAAAACAGTCTCTATATGAACTTTCAACCGTAATACCAACTGCAAAATGAGTTACCTGTGCGGATGTGTTGAATGAATATGGCACGTAGAAATGTAATAGAAAATCATGAACATTTGTATGAGAAGTCAAACTTCAAACTTTGAGCGGTGTTTTCTCAATGCCTACTTTCTCCATATGGGACAGTTATGCCTTTATGGGCAGTACAGCCTTCATAGAAAATTCGTCGTTTCTTTAAATGGCTAGATACAGTAATTTACCAAAAACCGAAGAGTAACTTTTTACATTAATTTTCTTTAGCACCTAAACATTGATTTTGCATAAAATAATCACGTATCATCAAATAAGCTGGTAAACTTTCATGCAAGTTGAATTAAATTGAATAATAATATCAATAGTCAATATCCCAAAACTAGACGTGCTGTGATATTTTTGAAAACCGCAATAAGAAGCTGTCCATTAATTACCTAAGACAATTTTTAGGGTGTCTCACCCCTCCCTCTCCCCATGGCAAACATTTTGTATAAAAATTCAAAAATAAATTGCATGGCGTATGTAAGAAATCACAAACCCCTCTTCCCCTATAAACCATTACGTAATTAATGGACCGTCCCTAAACAAACGCAAATTCAACGACCTCAAATAAAAAATTAAGTAAATAGGTATGTATTGGTGCTTAAGACAAACAATTGTTCCGGCAATGGTTCACAAGGATTTTGTACAGTTCCTCTAAGACTAATATAAGAAGGATTTTGTCTGCGCTTTATCCAAGAAAAACTCCTCCATAATTTCCTCAAAGAATTTTCCAAAATATTATTTTATGGAGCTTCACAGAAATTCCCCCAGAATTTGTCTAGGGATCCCAATAGGAATTCTTCCAAAATTATTTTCAGTTATTTTTTGTACTTTGCTCTTTCCAAGGATTTTTTCCATAAACTAACCAATTCTATCGAATATATGTGTGTGTGTATTCCATCTAACACCCACTGTCCGGCAGTGATATTATGAAAAAAAACCTTTCTGCAATGCCACTTTGCTTTTGCTGATAGCTTTAGCCCAGGAGTTAGAAGGTGATAGCTCTATTGCAGATCCAGTGACACATTTCAAAATGTCTGGAGAGACACGTCAATTTCGCTTATAATAAGTGCCGCATGTATGCATTATCATGATCAAGTGAATAATAATAACACAAACACGCTTCCAAATCTAAAATGTACTTTTGAAATTGGCTCGTATTCAGTTTATCAAAGCATCAATCATAATCAGAACATTCTCACCGAATTCTTCCAAGTCGACCGCGGCGCCATCATCACCATGGAAACCGCCATCCAAACCTCCCTGTTAAGCCAACGTTAAACAACACGTTACAATTTCTCAACATCAAATGTGTGATGGAAAGCATACGCAAATATAATTTCTCAAAACAACTTTTTCTTGAATACATGGCAGTTGGCATAACCAGACCAGACATGTCTAAACGTGATTTTAGAAGGTTGGTGTCTTCTGAAGAGTTGAAGGATATACCATAAGCTTTATTTTGATATAAACATTTTAGCGATCTATCCACCTAGCAGTGCAGTGTGAAAATCATTTTTTCTATAATTGCTCAAATCGGGTAGCTGTCTTCAGCAAAGTTGTAGATAATGATGAATGAAAGTTTTTCTGAACAAACGAATGTTTGTTCACGAGTTACAGAGAATTTTGTATAAAATACCCCTAAAATCAGTTTTTTTAGTATAACTTTTTCTGAAATGATTTTAGCGAAAATGTTTATTCTAGAAAGTTGTCAGCAATCAAAAATTCATGGTTTTTCTCGAAGACACTAACTTTCTATCTCTTCTTATTTTGAAGTTAATTAAGATTTTTGTTAAAAAAAAAAACAGTCATTTTTTGTCCTCAAATATAATCGAAAGCGGCAAAAAGCGGCAAACCAAACCACTTCCATCTGAAAGACAATCTTTTAGGCTAACGATTACGCATAAATTCATTTTGTTCCGTCGTGTTCCAATGCTACTTAGAAACTAGTTTATATGGGCAGATTAAAATCATTCATATAGAAAGTTTAGAAAAACTATTGGTTAGGTTCAATCATTTTCAACTTTTATCTAAAATGATGTTTCAAACGAGCGTTTATCTAATGATTTATTTTTATCAATCTTATTCGGGTTAATAACAGTACAAAACATAATTCATATTTGGGAAATAAACAAAAAAAATTGAAATCATCCAATTGTTCTAGGAAACCAGAAATGCAATCATACCTGAAATTTTGAAAAATGAATAGTATTTGTTAGTTCAAATATTGATATATGTATTTTACCATAGCATATATACCTCAACTGTTCACATTTCTAATCGGCGCTATCATAACCACTTTTCGTGTGGCTACTATCGCTGTCACTATCGTCTGTATCGAAGTCAACTAGAAGAGCCTTAGCATCATCAGATAAAGGCAAATTTTTCTTACCAGGATGCGTTCTTAGTGAAGAAATCATAGGATCCGATGTTTCTAATAATCGATCCAATAAATCCGTGTTAGTTGTTATTCGCGAAATCTTCCGAGTATGATCCATTCTGTAGCGTTTGATGTCTTTATTCCTGCTTTCCTGGGCTTCTTCCGATAGCTGTCTAATGGGTACCAAAAACGACGAAATAATTGTAGATCCATGAATAAGCACCTTGTGTACAGCAGTTGGAAGATAATACCAGGGATAAACCCTGACTAATTTTTTTGCAGTCTCAAGACAATATTCTTCAAATCTAGAACAGTTGACTTCCAGTCCACATGAAAGAGTTTCGAGTATAATCTTGCACCTATATATGAGGTTTGCGCTTAGTCCAGTAATTTCGGCGGATGTTTCCCAATTTTCAAAAAATCGGCGTGCACTATTTCCATTGTTAGATGTGCCAGATCCTCCTGAATCTGACTATCAGACCCATTTTAATACGAAACTGTTTTTGTATACATTGTTTCCTTCTCTTCATTAGGTCTCGGTCGTTTCCTCTGGCTTGCCATTTCTTAATTTCCATTCGATATGAAACGTGCAGAAAATACTCATAGAATCTGATCCATGCATGTAAGGTCAATAATCCATACGGCAAACTATCTTCGATGATAAAACGAAGAACGCACCTTTCAATATCATTCATTTGAGAGGATGTTGCTCCACAAACGTAACATTTTTGGGTAGATTTCGTTGATGTCACAGAATTGCAGACTTTACCCCAGTGAACCACGTATCGTATAAGAATGTGCGCCAAAAATCTCATATTCATACGTCAAAAATCAGAATCGCACAATATGCCAAATCAAAACGATAAATGTTAACACAAATTGTATACAATTCTCCACTACGATTCATTGTCGACAAACTTTGTTGAAAACAAACCATGCCGTAAATAATATAATCTAGAATCGCATCAAGTTGTAAAAACTGACAGATCATATATCAATGCAGACTAGCATCAAATGATTCGTAAGAACTTAGCAAAATTTGCCACCCGAGGTTGGTCTCTTCTGGCGGTGGGCATCAAAAACTATAAAGCGTGTGTGCTGTGTAGAAAACTTCCTTTCATGTTGGCAAATAATCACACTTTAATCATGAAGCGGCTTTTGGTGCAGTGGTATGGTACCACGTTAGGGATCCAAAGGTCCGATGTTCGAGGTACACTGGAAACTTTTTTCTTATTTTTATAGGATTTTTGTGGCATTGTATTGCTGACCATGGAAAGTCTGAAAAAGTCGTGGGAAGTGCGTATATGGCCTCCACTTTGGTGTGTATAATAGAAATATTAGTAGTAGAACGCTAGAAGCGTTGTTCTCACAAAATTGATTTTAATAATTATTACCTTAAATTATGGATTTTCATTGTTTGTTCAATACTATGTTGTTGTTTTGGTTTTGAAAATCAATCTGACACTTTGAGGCCCGGTACTCACGCTGTCAGTTCGTGGCAAACTAGATGTTGGTAACACGAACAGCAGCGACATTAGCATTCTTAGGTTAATGCTTCTACTGTGTGTATATAGCGTTTTCATGCATTTTATAACAGTGATTTGATTCATATAAAATGATGTATAGCAAAAAATATACCAACCAAAATGTTGACTGGACCGTCAACCATAGTCATAAGCATTTCATAGTCAACTTTAATGTTCCGTTCGTTTACCGTTATGCAAGTTGGCTAAAGTTAAGCGATTTGGCGGTCAACATACTCTTTTTCAAATATCGAGTTTTCGGCACTTTCTTTTAATAGTTGTATGTAGAAGGGTCGACAATACCTTGTCGATGATGGCCTGGAATTTTGAAAAACGTACTTGTCACCACTTTGTGCACGGATAGGAACAATTGATGTTACCAGCATGTCTGAATCCGTTTTGTTTCCGTCATCTGGATTGAATTTCTGTTTGAATTCGTTGTGGCCAGAACTACCATCGAATCCCCATTTTATGGTCAAAACTATGGTTTGTAATTCAGAATCGGAAAATCCTCCTAGTTCTCCAGAATCCAGAAAATCCAGAAGCGGAACAAAACACGTTTGTCAATATTTTCTACACATATACATATATAAAATGTTTTGTTTTAAGTTAAGCTCTCAGTACACTCTTTGCCAAGTGTGCAAATTTTTCCACGCGCATAAACTAACACTTCAATATCCACTTGACACTTCAGATGTTTTGTCATTGTTGAGACCGATGTTTGCATGTTGGTTTATGTGTGCGGAAAAATTTGCACACTTGACAAACAGTGTACTGAGGGCTTTACTTAAAATCAAATTCAAATGGAAGCTTAAGATTGGAACGTAAAAAGGGCCCAGATAGCCGTAGCGGTAAACGCGCAGCGCAGCTATTCAGCATGACCATGCTGAGGGTCGTGGGTTCGAATCCCACTGGTCGAGGATCTTTTCGTAAAGGAAATTTCTCGATTCCCAGGGCATAGAGTATCATCGTACCTGCCACACGATATACACATGCAAAAAATGGTCAATCGGCAAAGAAAGCTCTCAGTTAATAACTGTGGAAGTGCTCATAAGAATACTAATCTGAGAAGCAGGCTCTGTCCCAGTTGGGACGTAACGCCAGAAAGAAGAAGAAGAAGATTGGAACGTACCTGTTGGCCTGAGCTGTTTTTGCACTCCATTTTATTACAATTCAAAATCTTCCAAAACGATTGTGGCACTAGTAAACGGAAACGATTATAATGGTTAACTTCATGTGAACAGCTGTCATTCTCCCCCTCGCCCTCACCAATACACAGTTACGTGTTAAAAAAATATGATTCTATGATGAACGATGTATTTGTGATAGTTCAAAGGCAAATGAAAAAAAGCGTACTGAATCAAACGTCCATGGAAAATGTGTTATGATATAAGTCAAAATTATGTCTTAAATCTTTTGAACTTTTATTGCTCTGGAAATTTTTATATTTGCAGATAAAACAATAATTCTCTTCAATTATGAACAACTTTCATGTATACACAAAGGTGTTAATATATTTTTTTATAAAATTATTCATAAAAATGCTTCAATTGGGCCCAGAAGTAATAGTTGTTAAAGTAATAGTTGGAACACGACAGGACAAAATTAATTTATACGTAATCGTTAGCCTATAAGATTGTCTTTCAGATGGAAGTGGTTTGGTTTACCGCTTTCCATTATACTTGAGGACAAAAAATGACTGTTTTTTTTAACAAAAATCTTAACTAACTTCAAAAAAGAAGAGATAGAAAGTTAGTGTCTTCGAAAAAAAACTATGAATTTTTGATTGCTGGCAACTTTCTAGAATAAACATTTTCGCTAAAATCATTTCAGAAAAAGTTATTCTAAAAAAACTGATTTTAGGGGTATTTTGTACAAAATTCTCTGTAACTCGTGAACAAACATTCGTTCAAAGTTGGTGTCTGAACAGAAAAACTTTCATTTATCATTATCTACAACTTTGCTGAAAACAGCTACCCGATTTGAGCAATTATAGAAAACAATATTTTTACACTGCACTGCTAGGTGGATAGATCGCTAAAATGTTTATATCAAAATAAAGCTTATGGTATATCCTTCAACTCTTCAGAAGACACCAACCTTCTAAAATCACGTTTAGACATCGAAAACTAAAAAACGCACGTTTTTCGGGCTCCGAACCAGTGTGCTTTGGTGGGAAAATATTGAAATTCTATCGATAAATGGTTGAGTTATTTGCGTTCAAAACCGAACATAATTTCATAACGGACGCAAAATTTTAGATTTTAAATTAAATTGCTGTAAAACGTAGTTAACGTCAAAATAAGATAATTCGTACACGCAGCGAACTGGACTTCGAAATTCATACATTTTTCCTTATGAAAAGTGGAACGATTATTGCAATACGAATGCTTTAAATTTATGAATTTCAACCCGATTTCTTGTGGCGAATTTTCATAAGGGGTTTCTATATAGTTCGAGTTCGATATTCTATATGCCTCAGTGTAGAAGGTTAGCTTGGTTTTGTTTGCTCCTATACAATTTGTATACAATTAAAATTTGCTGAAAAAACTTTAAATTTGATAATCTTCAAACTAGTTTTGTTGTCACTTACACCACTTTGCTTCTAACCGTCTCAAATATTTCGTAAATATTCGTGTTTGGGACAATACTTGAAAAATCAAACACAATATTTTTTATCGTAGGGCAGTTTATTTCCATGGTCTAAGGGGCTATTTAATGCACCCCCTGCTCTCCTTTGGCTACGCTCATGCACACCGCAGCCCAGCGAGCCATGCAGCCAAGCAACCACCCCCGAATGCAGCTGCAGCTGGAGGAAGAAAGAACAAAGCAAATGTTCCGGAAGAAGTGCATTTCGTGCCACAACACTTCGACTGACTGAACATGGGGATCTTGCAGAGCGATGGCAAGAACTGGGGCTGGGTATGGTCTCCCTAGTGGCGACGAAGCTCCCGCGTGTGGTACATGACAGGAATGATAAAGTGATTCCGTGATTGCATCCTGGCGAGAGGTGGTGGCGTACCGCTATTATAGTAGTAAGCGATCACCGGGCAGCTGGAGAGTGGGACGACGTCGTGGAACCATTGCTGCTGCTTCGAGTGTCTGTTCGTGTACAACGTGTACAATCCGGGAAGAAGTGGTTCAAGATTTGAACTTCTTCTGGCGCGCAGGGATGCCAGGGAATTTTTCTTTCAATGTCTTCCAATTTCATCGAAAAATGCTTTCCAACGTCATCCACTTGATAATTTCTAATTCTAAGGGTACTTTACTCAGTTTTGACAAAAGACGCGAATCGCCTTAGATTTTCAATATTCTTGTCTTAAGGTAAAGAAGAATCGAAGCTAAACTTCAAATTTTCAAGAGCACGAATCTGGAGAACCAAACATCCGTTTAAACTGAAAACTTAATCGATTTATCACTACCTGGTAGTAACCAATCGATTAAGTCTTCATCTTAAGACAATGTTTGGTTCTCCAGATTCGTGCTCTTGAAAATTTAAATTTGGTTTCGGTTCATCTTCACCTTAAGGTTTGTCCAGAATTTTCAAAATGATCAACCAGTTCCGGAGTTATTCCTGAAGTGTAATGGCTGTTTCCAAATGAAAGCTTTCAAAATCTTATATTTTCAAAATTCTCAATTGAGGCTTTGTCCAGAACCTAACGAATGTCTAAGTGGTTCCAGATTTATTCTTGAAATTAAATGACAGTTTCAAAATGAATATTTTCAAAAAGCTTGTATTTCCAAAATTTTTGTTTGAGGGTCTGTTCAGAATTTTAGAAATGACCAACCGACTCAGAAGTTATTGTTGAATTGAAATGGATGAACCTTTTCAAAAACTTTTATTAGCATTATTCGTGTTCAATGGTTTATCCAGAATTTTAAAAATGACCAAACCAGTGTTACCTATTGGTGCGAATTTCGAATTTTTGAAAGAAGATTTCCAAATGATACAGAATTGTTTTACAAATGCTTTTACATGTTATGAAATATCTTCTAAATGCTGTCAACTCCACTAAAGTATCTTTCAATCTGGCATTCCTGTTCTGCCGGAAAGTACATTTATTCACATATAAACAGTTTTTCTTCCGACTTTATGAAACGAAAAAGAGGAATAGCACCTTGTAAAAAAATTCCTTTTTTGAATGATTCAAAAATATTTCGATGGATTCAACTACCCGTCAACTAACTTTTTATCTATTTCTCTCCTTCCTTTTTCAGGTAAGTGATGAACGAGCAACTTCAAAGGTATATCCACAATTCTGCACAAAACGATAGCCAAAGTGTAGAGGTGAGAGAGAGAGAGACACTTCAAGTGCAGCACGCGGTTTGGTTAGTTATGCAATAGTTATGAACTTGGTACAGGTACCTACCCACGTTATCGCCTTCTCCTGATCCTGCCTACCAGCAGCCAGCAGCCCAACGTCACGAATCTGGTAAAATTGAGGTTGATGGGACCTCGACTTGGCGACGACATATCGGTGGGTGACAAACTCGTTTATCAAAACTTTGACAACGATCGACACTGCGAAAGCGAGTTTAAATGTTAAATGAAGTAGGACTTCTACTAGTTTCAATCTAGTCGAGCACTTTCAAAGGTGATTTCGTTTCTGCAACATATTAAAATTCAGCCGTTTCCGATTACCGTTCCTTTTGTGATGATAAAACAATTAACAACATATTTTCACATTTGTGCAGGTTTATACAACAAAATGTAAAAACTTGTAAAAATTTTATAATTGTATTTATTTATTTCATATATTTGATTGCTCCAAAAGGTGCGTACGATTGATTTAAACTAAAAATATGACGCATGCAATTTAACAATCTGAATTCCATTTGACCCTTCAACTAGTTTGAACAACATAATTCAGAATTGAATAGTTTTTTTTTTTTTCAGAAACCAGGGCCAATAGCCAGAGAGTAGGCAGAATACCTATTGCTTCTCATGGCCGACTGAAATAAATTAACATCAGCTTGTTTGCTACAAAGCTAAATATTTTTTTTCTTGAATTCATGCTTACTGTTAATTTGTGTCATGCAAAACTTTTCTTTAGGTCCTTCAAGGAATTTCTTTGATAATAATTTCATTTTTTTTGTCAGGAATCGTTTCTGGGAGTAGCTTGAAAATCTCCATCGAGTCCTGAGCAATATTTTAAAATAGTTTTATGACTCACAAAATGTTTCCAGAATTTAATTCTGATTTCATCCGAGAATTTATATGAAATCTCTTCAAACGAATTCAAAATTGAGAATATAAGGATTTGCATCATATATTGTTTCATTATTTCTAGCGAAGAACGCACTGAGAACTGTGTAAAAATTCCCCCAAGTACTAGTCTATGATGTCACCTTCGGGAATCTTTCTACATATTTTTCCATACAATGAGCAGGTAATGCGGTTTTAAACTATGCTGAGAACAAGATTTTACCGCTCTCCTTCGTGTATTTTTTTTATTTCTTTTCAATTTGTCTATTTCATCCAATTGCAAAGTATATGTAATATTTAGTTTTACGGTTGTAATGATTGTTACGAACCAATGATCGCATGTGTTCAAACCTTTTCTTTATTCGAAGAGCTGTTTCCCTTTGATGAGGAAGTATCAAAAGGAGGGTGACTAATTCAAGAACTCAGCAAAAATAATCAAGTATATTCATGTTCAAACTGTCAGAACTTTTAATCAAATGAATGATTAAATGAAGAATTCCTTAATACAGAATTCAGCCTTTTTGGCTCGCGGAGCACTTTAAGAAATAAAATTGTTGCGTGGATTACCTATTCTTCATAACCACTCCGTTTGAAATCCGGACTTAACACGCTTCAATCGACCTTCCTTAAAAACCGTGAAGTAAGGTTTATGTTGGTCAATGTTCCATTATGGTGAAGAAGGATCGAAGTCAAACCTAAAATTGTCATGAACGCAAATCTGGAGAACCGAGCATATGTTTAAGCTGAAAAATTGATCGATTGGTCACTTGCCGATGGTGTCTAATTGATCAAGTTTTCAACTTAAACGGATAGTTAGTTCTCCAGAATTGTGCTTCAGAACTTTTTAACTTAATCTTCACCTAACCCACCAGCTTCGAAATTTTTGCTCCAAAACCAAATTCAAACTGCGATATTTTTTCACCTTTTAATATGTTGGTACAATTTTTTCACAAACTATCTAATAACTTTTCTATATTTAGAAACTGTATCAATATTTATCTTTGTCATCAGTTCTTAAAAAGTATTCAGATATTCCTTGGGGGACCAACATTCCTCATATGAAATTTCTTTGACCGCCATTTTGCTTTTAATCAATTTTCCAGAAAAATAAATAAATAAATTAATGTGGGTAATGTCAATTTATGAGGAGTTTCCGAGAAAAAAAATAAACAAAATGGTTGAGTTGCCTTCAAGAAATCTGAAAATTTCAAAATGATGTTTTTTAAGTTTTCAAGATTTTTACACGGCCAGAGTGGTACCTACCTTGATACCTTGATGGCTACAGCGTAGCGTCACGCCATTGCCGGGCGTATTGTAGAGCTCCATCTTCGTCGGTCTTGGGCGAAACTTCTCCAGTTGCTCCGAACGTTTAGGGTCGCCAGGTCCTCTTCCACTGCGTACAGCCAGCGTATTCGTGATCTTCCCCGAAGCCGACCTCTGCCTGGTTTCCTGCTGAATATTATTTTCGCAATTCTTTCTTCCGACATTCGCACTAAGTGTCCAGCCCACTGAAGTCTGCCGTATTTTACACGATTGATAATATTCGCATCTTTGTACACTTTATACAACTCGTGATTCATGCGTCTGCGCCACACATCATTTTCGAGTGCCCTACCGAGTATTGTCTGCAGCACTTTACGCTCAAAAACACCGAGAGCTTTCCGGTCTGACTCTTTCAACGTCCACGCTTCTTGCCCATAGAGAGCCACCGGAAGAATCAATGTTTTATACAGGGCGAATTTTGTTTCCGTTTGCAAGCTGCGGGACCTAAGCTGGTTACGTAGTCCGTAAAAGGCCCTATTCGCAGCCGCAACACGTCTTTTCACTTCGCAGGAAACGTCGTTGTCACATGTCACAAGTGTTCCAAGATAATCAAATTCTTCAACAACTTCAAACACATCCCTATCAAACACTACCTCAGCACCTACACCACCATGCCTGACTCTATCTCTATCTGCAACCATGTACTTCGTTTTGGTAGAATTAATAGTCAGGCATATCCTCGCTGTCTCCCTCTTCAGAGGCACGAAGGCCTCTTCCACTGACCTGCGATCAATTCCAATTAGGTCTATATCGTCCGCAAAGCCAAGGAGTATGTGCGACTTTGTGATAATAGTGCCATTTCTCTGCACGCCAGATCTCCTAATAGCACCTTCCAGTGCAAATTCGAAAGTGCGTCTCCCTGCTTCCGTCTTACGTCACGAACGAGGTTGACACCTCGTCTGCGATCCGAACACTTGATTTAGAACCATCCGGCGTAGCACGTATCAGCCTAATTAGTTTCGCCGGAATTAGACAAAAGCAGGTATTGCAATTTCATCTGATGAGCAAGATCATCTTCGGATAATGAAATGATATTATCTGTAATTCAAGAGCGCTCTGAAATATCATCTCTCAATCTTGAGCTATGCTAAGATAATTATAAGAGATAATTTTGGCAGCTGTTCTGTTGATTTACCCAGTTTCCCTTTTTAACTAAGCCTCTTTTATTAATAACTGTGGTCAGCTTTTGAATTTATCAGCAAATCCGCAATATCTGTAGTTCATAAATTCATAGTTTGAGCAACACAAGTACTCTCCACGAAATGTAGTGTGTTCAAGAATAAAACTCATAGTATTTTGACATACAGTGTGGTGTCATTATCGTCATTTAAGCTAAAGGGCTATTAAACATAAATATTGTTTCATTAAAAGTAAGAGTGAATACATTATAATTGTTGCCGCAAGTAACCATGTTCGAAACAATTAATCGAAATCCCATATGCCACGGTTATTCAACGTACGTGAGTTTATGAGAGTTCGATATATAGGGATTCTATTGACAAGAGAGAAATCTGCAATCAGACCCCTTAGAAGGTAATTTAGGGAGTGTAAGGATGCCGTAGCACCGACGACGCACTATAACCAGCTCTTGCCTTGTTGGTGAGCAATTCTCGCTCTGATTGCTCAAGTGATGTACAGAATGTACATAAAATCCTTGACCTCAGACCCTTTTCTCCGCGAAACCACCCAAACCGACGGCCCAAACCGACATGGAGATACCTGTAAGTGACGAATTCCATCCAGAATGAGTCGAAAAAATGAAAATCGTGCTCGATTATCGTCGATTTGGATTAAATTTTGCACATGTTTTTGGTATTAATTTTTTGCATGCAACTAATTTGACTAAGTTTTGGTATACTTCGTAGATTGGATACTAGCAACATTCATGTGTCATTTGATAATCTCCTTCAGACTGCTTTCAGGAACAAGGCTGGGGAGTAAACCTTGACCCAATCATGAACAATGTTACCAAAAGCATGAATATTGCTATTCCCGGCCACGCCCATCTTTACCGTGGGATAAGGGAAGGAAATGTTGATGTAGCACTTACTTAATGAGAGGCCACCGACTCAGCGACATCCTCATAAGTGCTACGGAAATGGAGGTTGGGAAAGGTGTGAGGTCAGGATTTGCCCGAAAAGCTAGCGATAGACACAAAAAATAGAGTATGGCATAGAGTATGCATAGAGTATCTTCGTACCTGCCACACGATATACATATGCAAATTGGTTAATCGGCAAAGAAAGCTCTCAGTTAATAACTGTGGAAGTGCTCATAAGAACACTAATCTGAGAAGCAGGCTTTGTCCCAGTTGGGACGTAACCCCAGAAAGAAGAAAAAGACACAAAGAATTTGTGATTAAGTTTTGATATTTTAATCATTTGAATGTCGGCAATCAAAGAAGGAAAATATCTTTTACTAGTGGTCCCGGCAAACTTTGTCTTGCCATCAAGTAGGCTGATGAAAACCGCTACGAATCGTCCCATACCAAATGACAGTTCCGTTCACACACGTTTGTTCAACTTTCCCGGTGAATATCCTGGGATTTCTATACACACAAACACGTCGGAACCCTTGACGAACAAAATGGAGGTAGAATCATTCAAATCCGTTGAGCCGTTCGTGAGCCATTTCGTGACATACAAACACCATTCCATTTTTATTTATATAGATATTTACAGTTTTGTTGATTACATTTTGTCCGGTTGTGATTTTCTGCTCAGTAAACAGTAAAAAGCAGAACCGATCCCTCCAGGGTCATCGGATTGGTCCAAATAAAATGAAAAAAAAAAAGTAAAAAAGGAAACGTTTTACATTGAATACAAAACAAAATCGAAAAAAAACAGGCCGCTCGTTATGCATTCATCGAACAAAACAAAACAAAAGACGCACGAAAAACATCAGAGCGAGTTTCACAACGTACGACCGACAGAAACGCGTAAATCGAACAAATCTAAGGAAACGATCTAAAAAATAACGAGAAAAAAATGTCGAACTACAATGCAAAGTCTTCTACGTAACTACCGAGGGACACTCAAGCATACACGAAATCCGATGAAACCGTAAAAATGATTAAAACTGAAGAACTCACCGTATTCGAAATGCAACGTTGTTTCTTTTGTAAAGGAACAAACTCACCAGATGCACCTGAAAGCTCCTAGAAAGTACGCCGTACAGAAATTGAGACTCCAGCCAAAAACTGGTACTGTAGCATCAAGAACTAGAACCTCGTAAAACACTCTTTTAGAGACAGTCGCCCGTACTAAAGTTAAAGTAAATTTTGCACAGAAAATGAAAAATATACTTGCATCTCATCTTTAAATTTCAATAATTGCACTTCAACTACAAACTAAAAAACTATCCGGGTGGCGTACACGGAGCCACGAATCAACCCAACTTTGACTTCTTTTGACGCAATTTAGCTCTTCCGTTGGATAACCCAAAATTTGGGTTAAGGTACCCCGGGGCAAGTGAGAATCCGGGGTAAGTGGGGCGTTTCGTCATAGCTCAACTAGGAAAAGTTTTTCATGAGCGTATTCTTCTAGAAAGTTGAAGATACAATGACAAGGAATGTATTTAGTACTAAACATATTGTTATTTTTATTACCACGTGGTTCATGTAACAGTTGTCAGTTCAGCGCCATTTTCAACTTGCATGACAAATTGTGACACGTTTCACGTCTTGCATTGACTCGCAAAAAATAAATGTGTTTTAAATCGAATTTCCATCAATAAGCTATAATTTTTAGTATTATTACAAGCTGCTAACGATATACCAGTATTTTGTTTTCATTTCATATGAAATTTTTGATGGTCTATCTTACCCCAAAATATATTTGTACCTGGGATAAGTGGGACCTATCAAAACAAAAACCAGAATCAAAACTTTTCGTACACGTTTCATACATTTTGCTAGAGAGTAGCACCAAAACATTCAAACTAATGATTTTTATCAAAAAGATCAACATTAAATTACGTTATTGCATAAGAAGGAGAAGAAAAGTGTTATTATTCTTTATTTTATTTTTTTTTATTTTTGAAATACGACTTAAAAATTGAACAAACACACAGCTGAAATTTGAAATGCATCATGAGAACGATTACTTTTCTATGTTATTTGAACTTTATTTGTTATTTCTACCAAATTAAGTAGTGATGGAAAACAATTCCTTCCCATAAGGTGGTTTTCTGTCATGCATATAAATAATAACAAAACATATTTATAATTTCGTCAATTATTGATTGTTTATGTGCTACATTTTAATTAACAACTTATAAATGATTTATTTTGAACAAGTTTAACTCACCTTTACGCTTTTATTGAGGAATTTTCAGTTAATATTTAATGTGAGGTGACATACTATTAAATAAAGGGTTTCTTCCTAAAACGTAACGTATTTTATGGTTGATCCCTTATGTACATCAAATATGTACTTAAAATTAAAAATCTATGACTTATCAATCCTATTATTGTAATGGTTGACTAACTGATGTGGATTGACGCATGAAACTGGATGTGTCTCACTTGCCCCACTTAGTGAGGTAACTGCGTCCATTGGCTCATTCTAAAACTTTCTTCCAAGGTTTTCATAATTTCGAAATTATTCGATCAGTTTCATGCACCCACCAGCAAATATGTTGCCAAAACGTGATTGTGTTGTTGGATTTGAAAAATATTGACATTTGAAAATTTTATTGAACAATTTGTTTGAACTATCGTTTTTTTCGTTCCCACTTGCCCCGCGGTACCTTAACTGATATATACCTATCAGTAGGTTGTTTCCATTTGACAGCAGCAAAACAAACAACGCAGTGCAAAAAAAAGTTTACCCAGCGTTAGCTTTCGAAGTCTCCGTGATGGATTAAAACAACTTAACGTTAGGTAAACTCGAAAGAACCCAAATTTGGCTTATTCCATTGAACTTCGACGCTGGGTCGGTACGTCTCTCTTTGTTTTTGACAACATTGCTGTTGCGAGAGAGGCAAAACAACCCAACCGTGGGTAAAAACTAAATGCAGTTTGCCCTAATTTGAGTAAAGAGAACTTATTTTTTGGGTAGTCTGATTTCTCCGTGTAGTACCGATCGAACCAACAGCGGAATCGAGAAAAAAAAATATCACAAAGAAAGCGAAAAAAACCGTGACGTGAGTTCAAAACACGTCCATTCTCGGCAAAGCCTACTACGCTTTTTTTCACAACTAATTTGAAAAATTCTCACTTCAAATCTGTTGATTTTAAAGAAAAATGTTCTATGAAAAAGTTGTAGTTATCCATCTGGACTATAAGAAAAAAATATACACTGAAAAAATATTTATTTATTTTCATTCAAAATTCAAAAATAAAACTTAAATTTTAAATTGCACAAAAACCCCATTTTTAATATTTTTTTAAATTTTCACCATATAATTTTGATAGTATACAGATGTCAGGGACAAAGTTTCATGATGGAATTTTTTTTAATAAAAAAGCTTTATCATGATACTTTGTCCCAAACATCTGTTTACTATCAAGATTCTATATTGAAAATAAAAATGGGGTTTTCGTGTAATTAAAAATTTAAATTTATTTCTGATTTTTTCATGAGAAAACATAAATTATTTTTTCAGTGTATATTTTTTTCTTGTAGCCCAAACGGTTCACTACAACTTCTTCATAGAACATTTTTCTCTCAAATCAACAGTTTCGGAGTAATTTTTTTTTTTTTCAAATAAGTTGCTTGCAAAAATTTATAGGCCACTTTCAAAAGCTATTCTCGAGTCAAGATGATCGATTTTTCTATGAAAAACACTTAATGTACCATAAACATGTTCAACATTTACTGCAGAGTAGTGTTTGATCCTTTGCTCGCGTCACTTGCTCCTGCGGGGGCGGGTGATGTGAGCAGGATCGCGCGTCGCTCGCGTGGCATGATTAATTAGTGGCGCGAATCGCGAAGCAGGTAGTAGTGTATGATTCTTTGCTCGCGTCAAATTATTTATCATGGTCTAATCGCTAATCAAAGTGAATCCTGTGACCCAACGATCCTCCCCATTAACAAACATCCCTCCCAGTAACCTTTGTGGAGATGCAGAGGCAAACACGGTCTCCAAATAGCAAAGGTTACACACTAACATTCCTTCCCCCAATCCCACCGGACGTGGCCGGCGCCGTTATTGACCTTGTGTAAATAGAGACACTGAATTATGCACACTGAAGAAGATCATGGCCAATCTCAGCCGAACTTCTTGTTGATTCTTTGTGCATTTTCACTGACTTCGGTCAATCACGGAATAGCAACCATTGATATGTGTAGTCAGTCTAAGCCAGTGGTCACCAAACTGCGGCCCGCGGGCCGCATGCGGCCCTCGTGAAAGTTTTGTGTGGCCCGCGAATGGATTTTGAATATTAACACTTGTCCGCCTAAGATATTCGTCACTTACACGGACGACGAAGCCTCAAAATCAGTTGGAACGCTAAATTCAACCCACTATATTTCGGCTGTCCTAAGCCCGATTTACAAAATTTTGGCACCTACAGAAATGTATGGGCTTCTAGATTCATGTCAGATTTTTGAAATATTTTTGGGAACTACTGTTTGATTTGTATTACTTAAAACACCGGAGCAAGTCCTAAAAAAAATTCTAACCGGCGGTAATTTGTAGATAACTTAGAATTCATCGCGATAACCTATAGATTTTTTTATTGTATGATGATCGTTTTAGTGTAATCTAACAATTGGCATTCAATTTTTGATTGTTAGCCGTTCAAAGAACTACAATATATTCACAGAACTGCGTAGAATACAGAAAAAATACATTTTCAATTATAACTTGAAATTTATCGCGATGACCCAAACATTTTATGATCTTAAAATATACTCATATTTAAGGCCATCAAATTTGCAGAACACTGATAATAAATTTCTGTTGGAAAAACTGCAATATTTTCACAAAATAGTGAAAAATACAGGAAAATACAGGTTTTCTACAGTAATTTCATATTTATCGCAATGAGCCATCAGTTTTCTAATTTTAATCTCTTTGTTTGTTCATTAGAAACAAATTTCCTGAACATCGTTGATCGCTGTTTGTTCAAAGAACTACAATATATTCTCAAAACTGCGTAAAATACAGAAAAAAAAAATACATTTTCAACTATAACTTGAAATTTATTGCGATGACCCAAACGTTTTATGATCTTAAAATATACTCATATTTAAGGCCATCAAATTTAGCAGAACACTTATAATGAATTTCTGTTGGAAAAACTACAATATTATCACAAAATAGTGAAAAATGCAGAAAAATACAGTTTTACTTCAATAATTTCATATTTATCGCAATGACTCATTAGTTTTATAATTTTAATCTCTTTGTATGTTCATGAGAAACCAATTTTCTGAACATCGTTGATAGCTGTTTGTTCAAAGAACTACAATACTTTCACAAAGTCTTGTATTGTAATTTTCTGTATTAAATTCTGAAATTTCTTCTACAATTTATTGGTTGTCTCTAGACCCTATCAATTTGAAGACAATGCTTCAATTGTGAGATATAAAAATAAACATATTTACGGAACATTTTTTATGTTTTCAAAGAACGACAACTTTTTCGCAAAACTGTGAATAATATCGAAAAAATACGATCCTAACAACAGTTTGAATTTTTTCGCAATGATCCATGGGTTTTATGATTTTAAAATATTCTCATATTTAGAGTTGTCAAGTTTGCACGATTATGTTGATGAAATTTTATTGAAAGAACTACAATATTTTCACAAATTACCGTACAATAAAAAAATATTCTGTTGCTACCGAAGTTTGAACATTTTATCATCTGTATAATTTTCTAAATTGTTGTAAATTTTCTAGAAAAATAAGTGTGCTCGAAAATCATGTATAATACAGAAACATTTAAAATTTTTCCTGTAATTTCAAAATTGCTGCATTTTCTTATAATCTCTACGGTTTAAAAATTTTCAGATTCATATATAAATTGATAGAACGCATCAAAACGTTGAATGTCAAAACGTCGAAAGGAATAACACATCGAAAAGAAAAAATATCGAATTTTTTATTCTTTCGGAAGAGAATAATTCTTCCAAGATCATTTCGTTCTCTTCCAATTCCCACCTTTCGACGTTTTGTCAGCCAAATGCAAATAACTGATTGCCTCCAGACCATATAATTTAAAGGGTTTGGAGCATAATTATATATAAAAGTAAATATATCCACAGAACATTTTTGGTGATTTCTAAAGAACTAAAACATTTACACAAAACTGTGGAAAATATCAGAAAAGTTAGATCGTAATAACAACCTGAAACTGACCACAATGTTCCATGGATTTTATGATTTGAAAATGTTAAATAAAATGTTATCATTTAGAGTTGGTAAGCTTGTATAAATTAACCGGTGAAATTTCGTTAGAAAACTTCAATATTTTCACAAAATACCATGCAATACAAGAATATACTATTTCTGCTCTTGTTTCATATTATTCAAGATGACTTATTGATTTTATTACTCGAAACCGTTATAAAATTTTGATAAAAAAAAAAACAAATTTTCTCAACAATTATAATGGCTATTTGCTCTAAGAACTAACAATATTTTCACAAAATCACGAATAATACAGAACAGTCTCTGACTATGGTTGCGTTTTCATAGTAGTTGTGTTTACGATTTGAAATTTTCTGAACGTAATAAATATAAAAAATAGAGCAGTTATTATTTCTGTTTTCAAAGCACGACAAACAGTTTACAAAATTGGTAATTTGTTATACATACAATTTCTGTTTATTGATAGTATTTGCCCAAATCATATCTATGTATTATTATGTATTATAACAGCAAATAGCCGTAGCGGTAAACGCGCAGCTATTCAGCAAGACCAAGCTGAGGGTCGTGGGTTCAAATCCCACCGGTCGAGGATCTTTTCGGGTTGGAAATTTTCTCGACATCCCAGGGCATAGAGTATCTTCGTACCTGCCACACGATATACACATGCAAAAATGGTCGATTGGCATAGAAAGCTCTCAGTTAATAACTGTGGAAGCGCTCATAAGAACACTAAGCTGAGAAGCAGGCTTTGTCCCAGTTGGGACGTAACGCCAGAAAGAAGAAGAAGAAGAACAGAAATATATCAGATTTCCGTTGCAATATAATAATTGTGGCAAAGAGTTATCATTTTAATGATTTTATTATATTTTTTCATATTATAAACCATAAATTAACTGAGCAAATTTTATAGTTTCCCCAAAGCATTAAACCATTCTCAAAAAATTGTAAATAATACAGAAAAAATATCTTCAACAGTCTTACTTCATATTCACCGCAACGACCCATAGATTTCGTGGTTTTAAACTATTCTCATATTTGAGACTTACAACTACAAATTGTAGCTAATCCATTATTGTCGCAATGACATCATTTTTTAATTTACTTATAATAACGCAATTAATGATATTTTACTTACATGGATGACGGTGTTAAAAAAAAGTTGATCGCTTCAACCCTAGTTTGTCCTTATTTGTAGATTCATGTGCGGTTATATAAATGTGCTTGGAATCTATTGTTTGATTTGTAGCACTACAAACACTGGAGCTAGTCTAAAAAAAATTAGCGTTTGTTTGTTCACTACTTGGAACTTATCTAACAATGAAGTTCGAATTTATATTACCAAACATTTTTCATTGTAATATGTACATTTAACAAATTACAACATATATATTGAACTGCGTAGCATATGGCAGAAAAAAAAAGTTTCAGCAATAGTTTAAAATAATCGCTATTACCCATGAATTTTACAATTTATAAATTTTCTCATATCTAGTGTAGTTTGATATTCATTGCGATGACGCATTGATTTTATTAATTCAAACCATATTCATGTTCACGAGAAAAGAATATAAATGAAAATTGATACGTGTTAGTTCAAAGAACTAACATATTTTCATTAAATAATTTATTCAAAACTAAGAACTCTTTTGTAATTTAATAATTTTACGCAATGACCTATAATTTATGGTTCAAAACTTTCTCATAAAAAAAACAAGAACATGTTTGATGCCATCTATCTAATAACCTATAATAAGAATTGAGAATAAAAATATAAAGGTAAATATTTCAAATATGCAGTTACCTTAATCATTGTCTCAGCTAGGGCTTAATTGAAGACCCATTTTCATGTCACTTTTTTCAGATCCATTTTTATTTTGTACTAATAGCATATACTTTTAACTACCATGTAGTAAGTTAAACAGTAAGAATTGATTCAACCAGCTTTACTTTAATAATATTTGAACATGACACATCTTAAAAAATCTGCTTCAAAATACTATCATTTTATTCTTAAAAGAACTACAATCACAATAGAATGTTGAATGCAATAAAAAACTTTCGTTTACCTATTGCAATGGAAAACTTACAGTTATTTTAATGTTTAACCACATCGTACTGTTTACTATCACCGTAGTTTTCCTATTTCGCAGGGAAAAGGAATAGAGTACCATCTGTGCACCATATTCCCCTCATTTAAGGGAAGTAAGGTGTTCGAAGGTTCATTTTAAAATAACTATTGAGTCGATCAATACTTTTTTTATGTTACAATGTAGCTCCAAGTATAGATGATCAGCGTTAATATAGAAATTATTTTAAAAACATTCATAAAACATATTTAATTGAAACTGTTACTGCATCTAAGTGTTCCTATTCCGCTCACGGTAAACAGATTTCGTGACGAACATACTGGATAAAAAGCATTATATAATTAGAATTTCGTTATTTATCCTGCTATTTTTTATGGTCAAATTATACCTACTTCAGCAAAAAGAATAAGTATACATAATAATTTTTGAATGAGCGATTATTGAAACATAGAAAATACCTACTGATCCAATAGCCGCTCAAGGCGTCTTGTGTTTTTAATATAAAGAATAATTTTACCACATAAAAATAAAGTCAGACGACTTCATTTGAAAGTTGTTAATATTGCTACAATATATCACGCTATGTCAAAATCACCAGATTATGCAAATCGAGTGTACCTCGGATTTATTTCCGCTACAGTTCAGTAATTGGGTTATGTTTTCATAATTAGAAAGTTTTACAATATTCCAAAGGAACAAACAAACAAACAGCTTCTAATAATTTTGAGCACATTTATTTTTATTTTTTATTTTTTTAAATTATATAGATGATAAAATTTTCAAACTTCGGTAGCAACAGAATATTTTTGTATTATATGGTGATTTGTGAAAAGACTGTAGTTCTTTTAATAAAATTTCATCGATTATATTGTGAAAACTTGATAACCCTAAATATGACAAAATTTTAAAATCACAAAATACATGTATCATTGCAATGAATTTCAAACTGTTGTTAGGATCGTAATTTCCCTGTATTATTAATAGTTTTGTGAAACTGTTGTAGTTCTTTAAAGAACATCAAAAATGTTCTGCAAATATATTTATTTTCATAACTAAAAATACTTCAAATCTTTTAATTGATCTAGAAGCAATCAATACATTGCAGCAGAAATTTAAGATTTTTCTGTATTATACAAGATTTTGTGAAAATATTGTAGTTCTTTGAACAAACAGCGATCAACGATGTTCAGGAAATTTGTTTCTCATGAACAAACATAGAGTTTAAAATTATAAACTGATGACTCATTGCGATAAATATGAAATTACTGTAGAAAACCTGTATTTTCCTGTATTTTTTTACTATTTTGTAAAGATATTGTAGTTTTTCCAACAGAAATTTATTATCAGTGTTCTGCAAATCTGATGGCCTTAAATATGAGTATATTTTAAGATCATAAAACGTTTGGGTCATCGCGATAAATTTCAAGTTATAGTTGAAAATGTATTTTTTCCTGTATTCTACGCAGTTTTGTGAATATATTGTAGTTCTTTGAACAAATAGCGATCAAAGATGTTCAGGAAACTTGTTTCTAATGAACAAACAAAGAGTTTAAAATTATAAAACTGATGACTCATTGCGATAAATATGAAATTACTGTAGAAAACCTGTATTTTCCTGTATTTTTCACTATTTTGTGAAAATATTGTAGTTTTTCCAACAGAAATTCATTATCAGTGTTCTGCAAATTTGATGGCCTTAAATATGAGTATATTTTAAGATCATAAAACGTTTGGGTCATCGCGATAAATTTCAAGTTATAGTTGAAAATGTATTTTTTCTGTATTCTACGCAGTTTTGTGAATATATTGTAGTTCTTTGAACGGCTAACAATCAAAAATTGAATGCCAATTGTTAGATTACACTAAAACGATCATCATACAATAAAAAAATCTATAGGTTATCGCGATAAATTCTAAGTTATCTACAAATTACCGCCGGTTAGATTTTTTTTTAGGACTTGCTCCGATGTTTTAAGTACTACAAATCAAACAGTAGTTCCCAAAAATATTTCAAAAACCTGACATGAATCTAGAAGCCCATACATTTCTGTAGGTGCCAAAATTTTGTAAATCGGGCTTAGGACAGCCGAGATATAGTGAGTTGAATTTAGCGTTCCAACTGATTTTGAGGCTTCGTCCTCGGTGTGTTAATGTGATGTGGCCCGCATGTTATAATTTTTATTCCTGCTGATGTTTAATACTTTGCTCTTGTAACTATGATCTAGAAAAGTCAGTCATTGAAATCATGTAAAATGTTACTGCGTTTATCCAATTCCATGGCATAAGGAGTAATATGAAATTGACTTTGACTCATGGAAAGGTTCAAAGTTTATGACAAACCTGATTTTTTTTTTAAATTTTTAAAGGAAAGCAAAAAGTCTTCAAATCTCTAAAAATCTCTCTGTTGAACATATTTCAGTTTAAAAAATTGAACCAGGATCTTCGTCTTACAGAGGTGTCCGCAGCACGCTGATATTTTTACAATGATTTTTTAAAATTTTGACTTCAAAAATGTCTCCTATTCCTGTAAAACTTTGAAAATTATGTTATTTGAAATATTTGAATATGGATTGATTTTTGAATGGTTGAGGAGCCCAAATGCAAAGAGATGTACACTATTGGACTATACATTTTCAACTTTGTCGGCCTTCCATACAAAATGGTAAACTTTGGTGGGATAAATCTCATTTATTTATAGTCTGATATGAATAAAATTTACACAGCATTTCAACATTACTCAAGTGACATTTTCAAAATATCAAAAATCAAAAATAAAGATATTGAAATTAATATCAATTCGATTAAAGTAAATTTCACGAAAAAAAATAAAACTATTTATCTTAAAATATAAGATACCTACACAAGTATCTTCAACATAATTGTTAATTAAATTTAAATGTTCAACTTTGCTGAAGATACTATCAATACATTCCAATTTTTATGGTTTGTGTAAATTTTGAAATTTGTCGAAAAATTTACCGTTACTGTTACCGTTACGAGTTAAAAGTAAAAGAAAAAAAATGTTACAAATATATGTTAAAATTCAGGTTATGTTAAAATTTAATATAAATCGATCCTTTAAAACAAATTAGATAAAACCCTCTAAAATTGACTGTTTTGTATTATTCATCGAAAAAGTTTAAAATACATTGTCCAATAGTGTAAGTGACATGTTGATCGAATTTGAGTAGAGTGTAGTAATAAAGCTCTGTTCCTAGCTTTTAAAAAATATTTGAAGGTGAGTTTTTTTTCATGAATTATTTTATATTAGCTAACATAATCCATTAAAAACTTGGCATTGTTTCTCTGTCACCTTATATCTTTGCATCTAAACCCCCCTGCTTTGATCATAAAGTTCCCAGAAATGTATTATCCGTTTTCATAGAAAAAGTGTTTTTTTTTTGCAATCCCATTGAAAGCTGTTAAAATTATTCCTTATAAATCTTGCGGCCCGCGATTTATTTTGAAAGCGTTAAGATGGCCCGTGTACTCGGTTAGGCTGAGGACCACTGGTCTAAGCTAAGCTAAGCTAATAAACATGTTCAACATTTACTGCAAACCGAAGATAGTTGAGTTCTGTGACTGATAGATTTGACATGGAATTCGTCAGGTACCTAATCAATCGGATAAATCCAACATGTCTATTCAGCCATTTCATGAAAAACCGATCTTGTTAGTCACCAAATTCCGTGAGAATTTGCTTTTTTGTTCGTTATCCGAAATAATACACGTACCGTTTTGACTCATATTCCGAACACTTAAGGCCAGCAGTGACTTCAAATGCATCTGGCAGGCATAAATTAACTGATATTTGTAAAAGTTTTAATTTCTTCGGAAAGCCTAACTGTTAGCTGTGTAGTATGCTGATAAAAATGTTTATTTGAACTTGTTTAGTATTGTTTTAACGTGAAAGTATGGAACAACATTTTGATTCAAATGCCGAACACTGCGCTCATTCTGTCTCATATTCCGAACACCTTGATTCAAATTCCGAACAGCACGAATAAAGCGTATTCAAATGAATAATTTCGCAAATAAATTGATTCAAGCTAGTTTTACTGGTCTTGAACTAAAGAATCATCAATACTCCCGAGGTATGAAATACATTTAAAGACGTTAAAACTGAATTGCAATCGACTGCCATTACCTGGTTATTTGATGACATATTTCAGCGAAACATTTCAACCAAATCGCCATACAAAAACGGAGTGTTCGGAATATGAGTCTGTTCGGAATTTGAGACAAAACGGTACCCGTATTTCCAAAATAAGGTGACCAGAAAAATCGCGACCTTGCAAAATTTTATTTTTTTTTTTAAATTATAATAACTTTTGAACCGCTTGACCGATTTTCATTTTTCTTGGACAGAATGAAAGCTAAAAATTTTAACTTTTCAAGAAAAATATATAATTTCACAAAAAATGTTTTTATACAGAAAAAAAATAAAAATTTGCATATTTTCGTGTTTTGAAGGACTCGGGACAAAAGTGGCTGTTGCTGTTTGTTTCTTGAAAGTTCAGAAAATTTTACGTTTACTGTCAAATTTTCAGCAATGTATGTTTTTTAGTTTTTGAGGTATATTTTTTGAAAATAAAAATCCGTCATTTTTCATCGGCACACACGGCACTTTTTAAAATCATAACTTTTGAACAGCTTAATCGATTTCCAATCTTTTTTTGGAATGAAAGCTTCAGATTTCAACTTTTCAGAAAAAAATATAAAACTACGAACATTTTTTTACATAAATATATAAAAATTCTATTTGTTTAGGAAATGGGAAATGACTAATATTTTATTTTCAAAAAATATATCTCAAAACAAAATTGACATTAAACGTCAAATTTACTGAACTTTCAAGAATAAATGAGAACTGCAATAGCCTCTACATTTCGGATAAGGAACAATATAGCAAATTTTCATGGAATTCGGTGACCCACTAGATCGGTTTTTCATGGAATGGCTGTATAAGTATAAGACAACATTTTGACGGCCTGAAAGTTCCTGTATTCTGTAGAGAAATTTTGTTTCCTTCTCTTAGGCTCTTACATAAACACCAACCATTAGGTATGTCACTTATAATAAACTAGTTTATATCTCACAATTTTAGGCTAAATGCTGAACGTTTTCGAAAGAATAAACAAGGCATATGAAAAATAAAAAATAATGATGATGTTAGCGGTGTTAGCGCTAGTGCAAAATATTGCAATAAAATTTGTTTTGTGTTAAAAAAAATCCTGGCCAAGAACATTGAAATTATTTTGGAAGTGATTATCCCAATATCCAATAGGATGTCCAGCAAAAATTGGCCTGCCGCACAAAATTTGTTTCTGCTATTTGGCACATGGTTCATCAGGATGCTTCATCAGGATGAGAACGCCTTCTAAATGCATTCTTTTTTGTAAATCTGCTTTGAGGACTATAGATAACGTCGCAAAGCAGCTAGGAGTAAAGTCTATTGAATATAGCATGCATAAATAAATCAAGCCTAAATAAACTTTTTTCCACAGCTAGGAATGTAGAGCAAAAATTTAGTAAAAAAAAATAAACTTCACAAGGACATGATGAAATCACCTTTAAAATTTCATAACAATCCTGCATTCCGTTTGCAGCAAACACATTTTTGACACCCATCCAATGTATAGCGCCTCAGTAGTGTAAAAAAGTTAATGAGATTTCGTGCCCGTCAGTCATCCAGTTCAGTTTGTGATGGGCGACGCGACGTGATGGAACATACACTTCCGTGCTAAAGTTTGAGGTTCACTCTCTAAAATACATATAGAAGCGTTCTGTTCATATCTCTGTGATAACACGTCTAATTGCTAATCTTTAAATCTTTTACGAGAGGCATTGAAATTGTGAGATTTTTTTTCGAAAGTTAAATTGAAAGCACAAGGTTGATTTTTCAGATTTTCTGTCAAAATTTTGCAAGTTTTCTTTAAAAAAAGTATGAGATTACAGTTGTATCTTGGTAACCCGTATGTTCCCGCGGATACACTCCGGTAGGGAATAATTAAACGAAAGAGATGTGTTCGAATTCACGATTTATTTCTATCTGATTTTTACAACGTAAGTGTGTCCTATTTAAACTCTGCTCTTCCTTATTGAACTTGTATAGAATTATCCAGAAGTGTATTGTTGTACACAATAATGTGTTGTGTCTAAACTGTTATACTATTGACGGACTGAAATGTCTGGAACTGTCAGACAATAGAGAGAATAAAAATATAAATAAACAATCGTTTAATTGTGTTCGGTCTGGAAAGATCGAAAGGTAAGTTGATTGCTTATAGTTCAATGATTTATCTAATTGTTGTTTGTCTTTTAGGTATGCAATAGTATGAATGGTCTGTGGTGTATAGCAGGTGAGTCAAGTGTTGCCAGAATGGCAGTAAATATATGGAGTGTTTGTGGCCTCAACATGAGGCATGTTCGTCCACCGGTGTAGTGCGGCATGATGCACCCGTTGGCTTGTTGTTGGCCACAACACCGTACTTGTTAAAAATGTTTAGTCTATCAAATGCTGAGAAAATAAGTGGTCATTCACAAATTTCATAACGCTGAAGGGGGTGGGTGGGTGTCAAAAATGGCCATTTTTGGCGTTATGAAATAAATGAATGAACCCTAAGCCATGTTGAAGCAATATTTATCAAACAAATTTCAAAAAAAAAAAAAATTGCCAGAATACACATGACGCAAGTTTAACACATTGTCTCCCAAATGAGTCATAGATAATTGGAATAAGAGTGTAATCACAGAGATTTGAACAAACTATTTTGTGTGTTTTTTTTGGGGGTTGAACCCAAACTTTTGCACGAGAGTGTACCTTCAACATAAAAGAACCCTTCGGTTCAATTTCCAAATTCGAATCATTGCCCTCTGGTAAGAGTAAAGTTATTACAACCCGGTCTGAATCAACCCTGACGCGAGACCTTGCCAGCCTGCCAGGCAAGACTCTTGAGGACTGTTGATTTGCCATTGTGAAGGAATGCGTACTTTATTACGACGATGTTTTGCCCTTTCCTGTCCATACAAACCGTGATTCATTGCACAACTTTCCAGCATTGGCATTGTTTCTGCGGCTTAAATAGTTTTTCTCCTTCAGGTCTTGTCAGTGGCAAAAGGGAGTGCTTCGTGAAGCCCAAGCAGGACAGTTCGGTTTTGCGTCGTCCGATAGATTTGGCTGACGGATTCGCGCGTATTTTCGTTGCCGGAGAATTTTTTTCCCCCTGTTTGGGAGCGTCTTGCTGGGCAGTGCTTCGTGAAGCCCAAGCAGGACAGTTCGGTTTTGCGTCGTCCGATTGATTTTGCTGATGGATTCGCGCGTATTTTCGTTGCCGGAGAATTTTTTTTCCCCCTGTTTGGGTGCGTCTTGCTGGGCAGTGCTTCGTGAAGCCCAAGCAGGACAGTTCGGTTTTGCGTCGTCCGATTGATTTTGCTGATGGATTCGCGCGTATTTTCGTTGCCGGAGAATTTTTTTCCCCCTGTTGTGGAGGGTCTTGCTGGGCAGTGCTTCGTGAAGCCCAAGCAGGACAGTTCGGTTTTGCGTCGTGCGATTGATTTGGCTGACGGATTCGCGCGTATTTTCGTTGCCGGAGAATTTTTTTTCCCCCTGTTTGGGTGCGTCTTGCTGGGCAGTGCTTCGTGAAGCCCAAGCAGGACAGTTCGGTTTTGCGTCGTCCGATTGATTTTGCTGATGGATTCGCGCGTATTTTCGTTGCCGGAGAATTTTTTTCCCCCTGTTGTGGAGGGTCTTGCTGGGCAGTGCTTCGTGAAGCCCAAGCA
Organism: Aedes aegypti; assembly: GCF_002204515.2. NCBI lineage: Eukaryota > Metazoa > Arthropoda > Insecta > Diptera > Culicidae > Aedes > Aedes aegypti. The sequence continues at coordinate 30,247 of NW_018734594.1, forward strand.
GGACAGTTCGGTTTTGCGTCGTGCGATTGATTTGGCTGACGGATTCGCGCGTATTTTCGTTGCCGGAGAATTTTTTTTTCCCTCTGTTTGGGTGCGTCTTGCTGGGCAGTGCTTCGTGAAGCCCAAGCAGGACAGTTCGGTTTTGCGTCGTCCGATTGATTTTGCTGATGGATTCGCGCGTATTTTCGTTGCCGGAGAATTTTTCCCCCCTGTTTTGGAGCGTCTTGCTGGGCAGTGCTTCGTGAAGCCCAAGCAGGACAGTTCGGTTTTGCGTCGTCCGATAGATTTGGCTGACGGATTCGCGCGTATTTTCGTTGCCGGAGAATTTTTTTCCCCCTGTTTGGGAGCGTCTTGCTGGGCAGTGCTTCGTGAAGCCCAAGCAGGACAGTTCGGTTTTGCGTCGTCCGATTGATTTGGCTGACGGATTCGCGCGTATTTTCGTTGCCGGAGAATTTTTTTTTCCCCCTGTTTGGGTGCGTCTTGCTGGGCAGTGCTTCGTGAAGCCCAAGCAGGACAGTTCGGTTTTGCGTCGTCCGATTGATTTTGCTGATGGATTCGCGCGTATTTTCGTTGCCGGAGAATTTTTTTCCCCCTGTTGTGGAGGGTCTTGCTGGGCAGTGCTTCATGAAGCCCAAGCAGGACAGTTCGGTTTTGCGTCGTCCGATTGATTTGGCTGACGGATTCGCGCGTATTTTCGTTGCCGGAGAATTTTTTTTTCCCCCTGTTTGGGTGCGTCTTGCTGGGCAGTGCTTCGTGAAGCCCAAGCAGGACAGTTCGGTTTTGCGTCGTCCGATTGATTTGGCTGACGGATTCGCGCGTATTTTCGTTGCCGGAGAATTTTTTTTTCCCCCTGTTTGGGTGCGTCTTGCTGGGCAGTGCTTCGTGAAGCCCAAGCAGGACAGTTCGGTTTTGCGTCGTCCGATTGATTTGGCTGACGGATTCGCGCGTATTTTCGTTGCCGGAGAATTTTTTTTCCCCCTGTTTGGGTGCGTCTTGCTGGGCAGTGCTTCGTGAAGCCCAAGCAGGACAGTTCGGTTTTGCGTCGTCCGATAGATTTTGCTGATGGTTTCGCGCGTGTTTTCGTCGCCAGAGATTTTTTTTTTCTCTGTTTTGGAGCGTCTTGCTGGGTACGTATTTGGGAAGGCCCAAGCAAGACGGTTTGTTTACGGGACGCCAAGAAGTTTTGCTGTCAGTGTCAGTTTTGTGTTCAGTCGAGAATGGATTACCAACTGGTGAGTTCGTTTCATGCTTATGATAACACATATTTTCTTGAAAGCGTAACTTTTATGCAATATTAAAACAGACTTTGTATGGTTTGTCACTGTAGGTGTCGGCATTACGCTCTTTTCTTATACAATTTGATTATACATTTATTTTTCTCTTTTTGACATTATTAAAAATTATCTTTTGAATTGTTCGACATTGTGAATGTTGACGTATTTTCTAAAACTTCTACCATATCGAGGCAAAATGCACAGTAATACTCATATGTAATTTTCAAACAAACTATGTATGGTTCGTCACTACAAGTGTCGGCATTATTCCTGTTTCATATAAGTTAAAATATGTACATGTAATTTTCAGTTTTCGTCATTAATAAAAACGTCTTTTGAATTGTTCGACATTATAGATGTTGACGTATTTTTTTCCAAAAACTTCTCGAGACAAAAATACAAAACTAGCTTTAAATACAAGTCGTATATATCCCCCTTGTCCATGGATCGCATCACCGACCAGAGGTGACTCCCAGATCTTTTCCTCCCTCACTAATAAACACCCTTCCCGTGGTGATTGTGGAGATGCAGAGGTATTCTCGGTCTCTAGAAGCAACAATCATTACACCCTAACATTCCTTCCCCATCCCAACTGACTGTAAGGACTTGGCCGGCGCCGTTATTGATCAATAATATTAGATCTGCTAAAATTGCACTTCGAGAGTAAGCGGAAACTCCCATCCCTTATTCATTTGGATCGTAGTGCAATTCTTACCAGTTCCGATCAATCACGGAGTAGCAACCATTGACATGTACAGTCAGTCTATGCTATGCTATGCTTCAGGTCTTGTCAGTGGCAAAAGGTACCTTGTTTACGCTTTTCTAAGAAGATTGGACCGGCTTAAGGTGTGCTCCCCCGTGAGAAGCCGAGCGAGTTCAGTTCATATTTATTGGTGCAGCTTCCTTGATACCTATTATCGAACGACCTCAATCAAGCAAGACACGGGCGACAGCAGCAGCGACGACGAGGACGATTGGATGTCGCTGATATGGACACTGGACACTGAACAGACACGCAATCCCTGGCCATTTATAAAGTAGCAACCGGTCAGAAGGTGAAGATCGCAAAAAATAAGTCTGCGGAGATAGCAGCGGTGGTACCGTAGCTCGGGGTAAAGTGGCAACGGTTGATGGAATGCGTATATCATAGAAGAACCAATTATTTTTTGAACTTTTATACTACGACTTGGTTGCTTGGGCACGTCAAACAATAATCATCAATATTAACTTTCTTTTCCCGATCAGTCTAGATTAGAGGGTCTTGTCCCGGGAATCCCGGGACAAAAATCCCGGGAAATCCCGGGACCTAAAAAATCCCGAATCCCGGGATGTTTTCGGAAATCCCGGGATTTCCCGAAATTGCATGTTGAATTAAAAAATACTGTTGAATTATTTTCGAATAATGCACAAAACAAGCTGCATGTTATTCTGGTGACTGTTGATGCAAGCATTTATTTTAGTTATAGCATTTAGCTTACTTAATAAACGTTTTAGTTGAGGTTCGAAGCCAATGCTTATACTTTTTTTCTGGTATGTAAGCAACGTAATTTTCAATAAACTATAGCAGATTTCTCTACGGTTGGTTCCATTTGTCAACAAATGCTTTGGTGGTTGAAATTTTCATCATATTATAATTTTATCAATGCTATTTCATCTTTTCGTAATCGTTTTAGTTTGACCAGTGTACCTTAGACTTTTCCAGGATCCACATGCCTGTTGCTGTCATGCCAATAATTTAAAGACATGAAGATTCCATATGGCACAAGAATGTAAATAAGTCAAGAGAGTAGATTTTAAAGGATTTGAGAGTGATTGGTATCACCTATAGGAACCTATACTTTATGCATCACATTTGATTTTCATTTCAAATTAACTTCAATAAATGCCTATTGATTTCAACTGCAGGAAGATGAAATATTGATGAATGAATTTTAAAATAGCATTGTTTTTGTCTATTATAATTCAACTTACCCTAAAAAAAAGTTCGGTTATTATGGAACTGCTCTATAAAACAAAACATCGCTTCGGCCGTTCTATAGTCATTTTGGAAGCATTTGATTTTTGTCCCGGGATCTCGGGAAATCCCGGAATTTTTAAAAATAAAATCCCGAATCCCGGGATTTTTTCGAGTCCGGGAAACAAGACCCTCTAGTCTAGATATCCGCATAGTATCAGTAGCGGTTGTTTCAATTAATTAAGAATTAACACTACGGACTGCCTGTTCCGGTGGTAAAAGTCCACCTCACCCCTGAATAGTTAGGGGGTCTGAATAAAACAACCGCAAACGGAGCCTGTAGAGTACCAGGGCGTATTGTGCCCTTCCTGTGCTATCCTGAGCAATGGTGCAGGTGACCTTGTGTTTCTCCTAGGAAATCTGCTGGTCCTCTTCAGTGTCAAGCATGAGGTTAAATAAGGGTGGGATTATTAATATGTTGTAATTTAGTTTAAATTTTCGCCTTTATGGTTTCGCAATATGCGTTTCGCATAGTGCAGTGACGCAACCAAGGGGGGGTTTTGGGGGTCAAACTTGGAAACGTATTTAGGGGGCGTAGAGTAATTGAACGCTATCACGCTAATGTATGTGCGTGCATTCATGTAACCTGGATAATCTTTCAAACATACGACGAAGGATGTAGATTGAATCGATACCAGAATATTGTAGCACAGACAAACAGACGTAACACTCTAATTATTTTCATTGCACAGCAGAATAGCGCCCAATTCTAATATTTGGTAGTTGGCCGACGAGCCACTCGTGGCGCTCGCATCACTTTTGTTCGAGTTGACGTTTGCTCACCTACCGCCACCTAGTTCGTGGTTGGCCAAATGAATTATTTTCAGCATTGGGCGTAATTGTTCACGTGACTGTGATTTGAATTGATAATTGCTCTAGCTGTTACGTCTGTTTGTCTGTGATTGTAGTGTCGTTAAACCAATCATGCTTTAGAAGTAAAATCTACGCCAATTTTCATAAAGAACGAAATATTCTTTGGAATTCGAAAGTTCTTTTATTTTCCATCACCGTCCTTAGGAAACTTAGGAAAATTTCGCCAGGTACAACATATTCCCTTTGGCTAGCAGAGTTAGTTTATATAGAAATGTATATCTAGGGTGGACGAGAGAAGCTTAGGTTTGCAAATGTTGTTTCGTTATTTATTGATTTTAATCCAGAAAAAAACATCTGCCCAAATTTTTTACCCCGAAAAACTTTTACAAAAAAACATTACTTTTAAGTTTGCAAAACCCCCCCTAAAGCCAAATCCTGGTTGCGCTACTGGCACAGTGTATTCACGTTT
>NW_018734595.1:0-27845 GCF_002204515.2 Aedes aegypti
AAAAATAACACATCTGTAATTTTTTGATATAATATACAATTTTATTTTGTCTTTTGAACGCCGTCAAAAGATATTTTTTTATGTTTACCCCAATCAGAGATATTCACAATCAAAGTAGGCATGTTTTTGAGAGAAAAACAACGATAACTCCTAAACGGAAGGAGATAGCGAGTTTCTTCACTCACCAAATTACGCATTTTTCAAAGCTGTAAAAGTGTCTCATAGACTACTTTGATTAGAAATTTGAATTGAAAACTCTAGAGCCAAAAAAACAGTTTTGTTCGGACCACCCTATGTCACCGTAGAAAAAAAAGCTCTAAATTGGTCAATTTAAGAGATACAAAAAACCTTTTTTTGGCAAAGTTGCTTGAAATTAAATGGTCTACAACTTTGCTGAAGCATGTATAATATAATTTCTACAAATAAGAAAGTTAGTTACACAATTTCTATGAAAATGTGGTCCACCATAATTTTCAATTAAACCAAACAAAGGGCTCAACTAATACAAACAACTTTGTAGAAGATCGTTTTTGTCTAATGTTTCATTCTAAAGCTCAAAATGCATCTTTCCGCGTAAAACTGATTCCTGGACCATAGTGCATTGTCAGATTTCTTTCAAGGATTCCTCTCAGTATTGAGGTAGGTTCATGCTCAGGATTCTATGAATTCTATCCACATCAACGAGAGATGTCAGTGAGTCAATATTTCTTTTTTTGACAACATTTTTTTTAAAGCTTGATTAAAAAGCTGTTTTGTCTGATCGAGTTTCAACTCATTTATTTTTTTGACGTAGAAGTACGTCTTTCTTCTCTATACAGGAGTGAAATTGGAATTTCAAAACCAAGAGCGTTACGTTGGCATGAAATATTTTAAACGTTTATAACTTTGCGCTGGCTTAACGAAATTTCTTGATTAGCACCTCAATCGAAAGCCAAGACATCAAAGCTTCATGTCGTTTACTTACTGAATCCCACATACCTGTCCAAATAGTTTAATAACTGTTTTAAAAGAGAACGTTGATTTCAAGCAAATCTATAAATAGGGGTGGCTAGAGAAAATTTGACGTCATTTGCTTTTCACTCTCCGATTGGCTCGTATCTCAACAGGCGACAGATCGGCTTGCTCTGACTGGACGTGCTTTTCAGGCACAGACATCGATAGCGAAGGACGCCCCCGTTTGTCTTGCTTCGCTCAAATCAAACTGTCGAGCGAGCGAGAGAAGATGCCGTCCGAAGCTAAAACCATCACCGTTGCCGCCGCCTAGAAGAAGAAGAGGAAGCAGTCCACAGGAGAAATTGCGGTCGAACTGTGAACACGGTCGGGCGAGTCATTCTCGCTTTGTAGTTCACCGCTTGTTTGCGTTCACCCAGCCATCGTCATCGCCGTCGCAAATTTCATCGGCCGAGAAGCTGTTGACCCGCGCTTCAAAATTTCAACTCGTGATGAAATCATCATTGGTGGTCAAGAAGCAATCCCGTTAGAAGCAAATACCAGAAGCCCCCTGAGTTTTGCTGGTCCGAGCAGTGTTAGTTATCCGTAACAACATCGAAGCTAACAAAGCCATCGGTTCTTTTCAGAGCCATCAAATTTGTGGAAAAGAGTTAAAAGAGAAATATTTCCGATTTTATTTATAACTTCTAATATTCCTAAATCAATTTCACGGCCTCATACAAAATTTCATTTGTCACGAATAATTTATGACTCAACCATTTGAGATTGTACTCGCGGACGCTGCTGCAGTGCCGTCGGGGTGAGTGCTCAACATTTCACAACGATTGCAAAATAGAGTGGCTTTTCCAACAGCGCCTTTATGTTCATATTTATGGGAACACTTTGATTAGGAAAATTATCCCATGTGACAAAATTGCGACATATTTAGAATGCTTTTGAAAAGACATTCTCATTGAACAATTGTAATAATTTTGGCACCCATGGATCAGAAATTTACCGTCATAATAAAGAAAACTATTAATTATCAATAGCTCGTATTGAATATTTAGGGAATGCCAACATTCTTACAATTCATGTTCCGATCCAATTTCTCAACGTAATAGTATTCTCCGCAATTTTCAAAGTATTCCAAGCCCAACACATTATTGGCACATACCCATTTCTCAGATTGGTCGTTCAGAAAGCGAAGAGCACAAAAGGGAGGAGCATCATCTGCTATTCCCACAGGTTATAAAACATGCTGGCTTCGTTGGATTCAGTTTTTATTCCATTTCCGCTTTCGAGCTGGTAAGAGCTCCTCCGAACTTGCTTAGCGAGAAGTACCCTCGCTGCTAGAAGCTTGCTGAGCTGTTAATTCCAGAATCTGGTTTGTAAAATCGCTCAAAGATTTCAAGATTGAGCTACCGTTTCCAGATTTCAACTAAATCCCTGTGATCCGCTACCCCTATTTCTGTTGTGCACCCATGAATTATTCAGCTGGTTTGTTTGAATAAACAGAGAACTTGTTCCACGATCTTCTTCTTCTTGGCATAACGTCCTCACTGGAACAGAGCCTGCTTCTCAGCTTAGTGTTCTTAATGACACTTCCACAGTTATTAACTGAGAGCTTTCCTTTGCCAAAGTTTCCATTTTTGCATTCGTATATCGTGTGACAGGTACGATTATACTCTATGCCAAGGGAAGTCAAGAAAATTTCCATTCCGAAAAGATCCTGAACCGACCGGGAATCGAACCAAGACACCTTCAGCATGGCTTTGCTTTGTAGCCGCGGACACTAACCACTCGGCTAAGGAAGGCCCCAACTTATTCGCATGGATTTGCAACTTTTTCGATTTTCCATACAAAATGACCAAACTTTGGTAAGTTAGATCTCAGTTATTATGGAAATATTTTCGAATGAAACTTTCACAGAACATCAGATGTAATTTGAATTTTAACATATATTTTTGAATAATTTTTCCAATCACAAGTTTATAAGTAATAACGGTTTGACTAAACTGTAATTTTCGACGAAAAATTCAAAACTTTTTATCTTAAAATTTCATAGCCTTACACAAAAACTGTCCTTCAGCAAACTTATTTATCTCGTCAAAGTCTACAACTTTGCTGAAGATACCATGAAGCTATTCCTTCAATATGTTTAGTTATGTCAATCATAAAAATCGTCAAAATATTCACTTTAGTCAAACCGTAACTGCTTTTCAACATGTGATTGGAAAAATCACTCAAAAACATATGTTAAAATTTAAGTTATGTCTGATATTCTGTGAAAATTTTCATTCAAATCGGTCCATAAATAACTGAGATATAGTTTATCAAAGTTGGTCATTTTGCATGAAAAATCAATAGAGTTGCCTTTTTTTCTCAGCGAAGAATTACACCATCAACGAAAATAGCGCGAAAGCAATAACCAATCGCGTGCGAGTAACAAACGGAGTGACGAAACAACCAAGCGAGAACCCCACACTCGCCATCGGTGAAACGGAGCTCGAGCAAATAAAGCCACTGGTTGTTCTGCTCCCAGCTCATTCACGAATCGAACGGCATAATGAACGGATCAAGCAGCGGAGCAGCAAAGAAGAGCGCGTGAAAGCCACAACATTGTGCGAGTAGTGAACGGAACCAGAGATCAACGAAGCGAAAGCAACAACTGAAAATCATTCAGTGGACGGATTAGTAGTCAGCGCGAACCGGCGACCTGTTGGAAAGTAACGCCAGCGAAATATACACCATCTGCCTCTCCTTACCATTCATATTCTTGTACATGATAAATTCAATGAAATGGTTTTGGTTTGGCGATGAAGCAAAGAGTTATTAAGGGATGATTTTACTTAACAAAGAGTTGTTGATCAATATTCCAATCAATAAGAGTTGTTTTGAAAAAGTTCACTTCTATCAGAATTTTCCTCGGAAAATTTCTGCTTTACCAAAGAGTTGTTAATGAAATTCCTGCAGCAAAGGGTCGAGTTTCTCCCCACGAATATTTCCAGCCAGGACCAGTCATGGAGGACAATCCATCCAGAGCATCACGGCCCCCGCTTCCAAAATTCTCGAGTACGGAAATTGGAAAATGTATTAAAATTGCGACATTAAAATCAATAAATTGTTTCTTGACCAATTGTAATCAGCAACTATTGATCTGAATTGATTTTTCTACATGTTGTCTATTGCGTTAATCTGAGAAATAGGCTATATGAAATTGATTTCTTGGCAAGGGATGTACAAGATGAGCATTATGCTGTTATTGCATCCCGACGGCACTGCAGCAGCGTTCTTGGAACATCCTCAAATTGTCGTATTGTCGATTATTCGTGATAAATCAGATATTGTATGATGCTACGAAATGAAATTAAGAGATTATAGCAAGTTTTTGGTAAGCACATTAAGAAATATTACTAGCTATATTATCACGAGAAGTTCTCACTAGCTCGAAAGTGTAAATGAAATGAACCGAATCCTGTTGTTGTTACAGAGGGATTTAATTCGAAGGTCATTCGTCCCTTAAAATGAACCGAATCTGTCAAAGACAGTATGTTTTACATAATTTGAATTGCAGACGATGCTCCTCCCTTTCGTATTCTTCGCCTTCTTCTGATTGACCTATCTAGGATAAGGTACATGAAGTTGATGTCTTGGTTAGGGATTTACATATCTTGGAAAATTCACATGCGCGTTCGTATGGACAGTAAAAATATCAACATTATTTTAATAGCTTACAATAAATTAAAATCACGCATTATATTCAATAGTTTTCTTTATTATGACGGTAAATTTCTGATCCATGGGTGCCAAAGTTATTACAATTGTTCAATGAGAATGTCTATTCAAATGCATTCTTAAAATGTCGCAATTTTGTTACATGTGATAATTTGCTAATCAAAGTGTTCCCACAAAATATGGAACATCAAAGACGCTGTTGGAAATGCCACTCTATTTACAATTGTTGTGGAATTTTTTAGCACTCACCCCGACGGCACTGCAGCAGCGTCCGCGATTACAGTCTCAAAATGTTTAGTCATAAATTATTCCATGACAAATGAAATTTTGTATGAAGCTGTGAAATTGATTTAGGAATATAAGAAGTCATATATAAAGTCGGAAATATTTCTCTTTTAACTCTTTTCCACCAATTTGATGGCCCTGAAAAGGGCCGATGGCTTTGTTAGCTTTGATGCTCTTACAGATAAATAACACTGCGGGATGTTATCAGTTGATTGCCATGGTCAAACGGGGAATCCTCAACTCAAATGTATAAATTTTGAGCAAGTTATTTGCTTATACGACGAACCGAAAGATTCGTGGCGTGGATGACGCACAACAATAACAGGTAGTGGATCACCGGGCTTAAGTTGAAATCTGATGATGGCGGCGATGACGATGGCTGGGTGAAAGCAAACAAGCGGTGAAGCACAAAGCCAGAATGACTTGCTCGACCATGTTCACAGTTCGATCGCAAATTTTCCTGTGGACTGCTTCCTCTTCTTCTTCTTCTTCTTGGCGGCGGCAGCGGCGATGACTTTGGCTTCGGACGGCATCTTCTCTCGCTCGCCTCGACAGTTTTGATTTGAGCGAAGCAAGACAAACGGGGAGTCCTTCGCTATCGATGTCTGTGCCTGAGAAGCACGCCCGGTCAGAGCAAGACGATCTGTTGCCTGCTGAGATGCGATCCAAGCGGAGAATGGAAAGCAAATGACGTCAAATTTTCTCTAGCCACCCCTATTTATAGATTTGCTTGAAATCAACGTTCTCTTCTAAAACAGTTATTAAACTATTTAGACAGTTATGTGGGATTCAGTAAGTAAACGACATGACCCTTTGATGTCTTGTCTTTCAATTGAGGTGCCATTCAAGGAATTTCGTTAAAACCAGAAAACAGTTATAAGAGTTCAAAATATTTCATGCCAACGAAAGGCTCTTGGTTTTGAAACTCCAATTTCACTCCTGTATAGAGAATTTTTATTTTACTTTCAAACTGTGCGGCATAATCAAATGCAAACGCATTCAGTTCCCGATGGTTAGCGCCTGTGCTTTTACTGTTTATAAAGTCGCAAGGTGGAACTGTCCCCGAGGTCGTGTACGACTATGACAAAAGCCAGGATCAGCAAAATGGTATATGTTGGTTTGTCGCGGGTTACTTCACTGCAAGGACTATTTTTGACAAACTCTTCCAATTTTTTGACGTTGGATAACGTCTTACGGCAACAATACTGGGGTACAATTACGAAAAACGAAAAATCGCTCGCGTCACGAAAAGTTGTTAGATTTTGACTGTTAATAACTTACTAACGCCCGGATAGATTTTCAAGATTCTTGCACCAATCGATTGGAATCTTTTCGAATCTACTCCAACAATGAAAACTATTGATTATCATGACTAAACTATTGAAAAATTGGAAAATATCGCAGCATGTCTTATTTTTCATAGAAAAGCACATTTTTCTTGTGTATTCCTGGCACAGACATCATTGCGCGATATTTTAGCCACTTTCGTCATTCAAAGGGAAACGCCCCTTTCGGTCTTCTTTTTACTTCTCTTTATTATCTCGTGTTCAGTCGAAGCCAACCAAACTCGACTTCACGCGCGCATCAGTCAATCGTTGACCAGCAACCGGAGAAGGACTCATATCGGAATAAAATTTACACGTTCGTCGCTGCTGCTGCTGTTTATTCCCAAGCTAAAAGCTGCGGGTTCCGTGTAATCGCTCATCATGGCCCTTGGCATCCAGCTAGCCCATCGAATTCGTGGAGAATGCGTCCAGAAACCTTGATAATTACCGTCGGAGGAGTGAGCAAACCATCGAATACAAGGATGGACAAGAGAGCACAAAATTACCGACCGCATTTTAATTTAATCGTTTTCGGTGATCTTTTGGTGTGTTTCTGTCTAACAATGGAATGAAAACCCAGTTTGATCGACGGTGACTACCACCAACCGTCCTTTTCAGGACGACAATTTCATTTTAAAAGAGTTGTGAGAATTTTCCACCGTGAAGAGCGACATTACTGATGATTGAATGTGATTGATTCAGATTTTGATCAGCCATTTGCACGCAACCATAAATGGGAAATAAATTTCCCATTGTGCGCGCGCGGGGCGATCCTCGACAGTGTGTGCATGAGTCGGATAAATTGCGAACGGCACTTGAAATGAAGAATTCCTCCCGGTTTGTTTCGCATTTAGAGATGATCGCATAATGCCGTTGTCGCCGTCGCTACCTAAATGATACTAGAGCGATCAGTATCAACTCGTCGAACACAGAGCTAAAACTTATAAGCAACCGCTTTGTTGACGTTTCGATTGGTAAGACATTGTCGAACGAATGGAAATACGCACACAGAAAAGACTGCTACCGGCCGCCCGACCCGAACGACGGGAACCTATGTTAAACTTTGTTTGCCATTTATCTCTGTTGAAAACTAATCATTCCGAAACTATAATTGATAAACTAAATAAATTTATTGAATCAATTGTGGCCCTGAAAAGGGCAGTTTGTTTTGAAATTGTGCTTCAATGCAAATTTCAGCACGTTCGCCACGGATACGACGAGTATCGAAAGCTTCGGAACCCACTTAAGCAATCAATCTTAGTGGATCATGCGTGGACCTTCAAGCGGAATATTTGTTTGTTGAGCAAAAGTTATCGCTCATGCTTCTTCTTCCATCGACCGGGTTGAAGAGTTAATCGAACCAAACCAAATAATAACACAAAATGTTCATAATAGGTCAACAATGGCATGCAACAAATAGTGTGAAAATTGATTAGAAGAGCACTTATTTTCGACCTACAAGAATTTCTGTGCAATTTTCGGAATTTTAATACAAAGTAAGGCCAAAACGTATCGACAATCGGTCGAAAGTTAGTGTTGGGTCGAAAATTGGTGCTGTTCTCTCAGAAATCTTTCATAAGTTCGTGAACGGTCTCAAGCCAGGAAATAGAAGATGCTAATGTTATCCAACGTCACTTTGGCGTCGTATCTCTGAAACACCTCTTACTTTTTAAGTTCAATCACGCCAAAGGCAGCAATTCTACAAGAGGGTTGACTTGAGGAATGAGCTGCAGCGCTTAGGCAATCATCGATTAGTGACGCTTTGAGACGAACTGCGTGAATACTGGATCATAGCGGCCAAGCCTGCATATTGATGAGTATCAATGTACAGAGCCTAAATGCTCATGCAATGGATATTGCTACAGACCAAAGCACTGGAACCGATTCTATCGATTATCACGATCGAAGCACCCGAGCTATCAAACATTTAATCTACTGGAGGAGTTTGGCGAAACCGGCCCAGAAACCGATCAACCCAACCAAGCAACCACAAGGAAAGCAACGACCAAACAAACAAAATTCAATTCAATCTGGCATTATTCCTGGAACACCAAACACTGGTTCTCGGAACCCAACAGAACGACAAATGGTTCTTTCAGGACTACCAAAATAAGTCCAAAAAGAGTTAACTTCTGAAAACTTCATCCGATTCAATAACAACACAAAAACTAGTACACTTACAAATTCATACACTTGACAAATCAAATTATTAATCATCGTAGTTCTACGGTCAACCCCGCGGTAATGTAATAGACATTACCCACCCCAATTTTTGACGAAGCACTTCATTGACCCGATAATAAATTATTAATCCGCTGGGTTTGTGCAATAATGGTAGGTACATATTGAAAGTTTTATTGCTGCATGAAACATTTGCCATATTATTATGCACAGTGATCATGAGGAATAAGTTTAGCTGAACTAGCTAACCCCTAGCTAAACCCCTCGCTCCCCCTTGTCACGCTCTGAAAATTTTGTAAGACTCGTCAGGCTTACGTTGAACCTTCCCCCCCCCCCTTGGAGCGTGACATAATTTGTGCATGACCCCTAAGTGCATTCATACTTTATCAGCAATAAAACACTAATTCTGATGGCTTTGTCAAATTATTCTTCGATAAAACCGCTTATCACCATATGGTCTAATCATGATAACATATTTCCCAGAATTCGGAATGACTCACCTCCGTAGCTCGTACACGGCGCGCGTTACTTATGCCACACTGCCACAAATCAGAAGACACACCTGTGTGTAGAACCATCTATGAACACATCCACTATCGAAAACTATTACATATCGATGTCGCCACACATGCGTCACTTTTCCCCCGGCTCAACAGTTGCGCAAAAGACGAACCCAAATCGCGGGTACCTACGCCTCCTTGTCCAAACAAACACCACGGCGACGTCAATAAACTTCTTCAAGGCTAAATCTCATGCGTCTATCCGGTTTCCATTTGCATCCCGTTGGTCGTTGCGACCAGCTGATGAACGTTGCTTTCTTATTTATTTTTGGTTATGTTTGTTTATCGTTGAGATTATTTTTTTTCGTTCGTCGCATATCACTCTAAATCTCTGCTCCGTAACGCTCGCTTTGTTCGGTAATTTAGAGTTCTAAGCATGGTAGGCCCTAAGATGCTAGCCATAAAAACTTGATCGATAGTATAGGGTGTTCCAAATTTGCACTTTGTCACAAAACTTGGGGGATCAACTAACAAAAGATAGTAGATTATGTTGTAAACAAGCATTTGTATGGGGAAAGTTCTGAGAAAGCAAGTTTATAGGTTGTCCCGTTGAAAACATCCGATTTGTCTGATCTATGACGATAATTCGAGGTTTTGTGCTAACAGCGTTATTATATTGTAAAAACATTTGTGTATATCTAGTGAGTACAAAGTGTGTATAGACAGGAATCGTTTATCTGCATAGGTTGAACCCATCGGCCAAATTATGAACCCAATCCATGACACAACCTTAACAACAATGTTATTCCAAAATTAAAGCATCACCTTCATTTTTCATTTTCTTTAATTTATACATTGGATCACATTTTTATTATATTCAGTAAATAATTCCAAGAAAGAAACATTGCCACCTTTAGTAAATTCTGAATAACAGTAAAACGCTCAAAATTAGGAATAAGATGTCCTCGGCAAATTTTTTTAATCAATTAGTTTTATTTATATGTACACCGTGCATAGATTCTCTATAATAGAACATATATCCGACAGTGAACATTTTTCTTTCAGATAGTTTGTCAAGAGTTTCCTCGGTACAAATGTTTGTTTGTCACATCTTAGCACGGAGATAACGGGAAACCCACATTGGAGTATTTTTTAGCTTACTTTTGAGTTATTTTCTCCCTAATTCATTTATTCCTTGTATTGTTGTCAGAGAGCGAAGAGCAAAATAACCCAAAAACTGAACCTTAGTTGATGACCTCAAACTTGACTATATTTTTGCATGGATGCAAATGGAAACTACTTCAACCTCATTAACTCAAAATTAGTTTATTAACGATGAAGAGCAATTTTGGGACACCCTTATCGGCAGTCAACTTCACATAAAAAATACACAGTAGGGATCGAACTTGCTTCGAATCGAATCTTAAAGCGCACTTTGAGTAGAACTTTTCGCCATATTTAGCTCATTCCAAGGTCTGAAAAAACTAGAATCATGTTAAGTTGACTGGAGTATATTATGATGCGGTGCCTACTTTGATCAAGGCCAATACGGCACACTAGTAGGCCACTGTGTTTTTTTTTCGCTTGGATTTCAAACATAAAGAGCTTTGCGCAAATCCACTTGAACCGACCAACTTAGATGCTCAATTGGCTAATGCACTGTACGATCGAAAACACATATGTGTTTATTTATGTATGAACACCGTGGACACGAGACGGATTTATCAACTGGAATCATCAACTGTACACCAGCAACTTCGGCGGCGGCGGCTTGTTTTCTTCATTTCCAATTCACTTTAGTCGCCATAAATTAAAATGAAATCTACAATAATTAGTCTTATATGTCATACACACGTTGCTGGAAGGGTGCACTTTTTTGTATGTTTGCACTGTGAAAAAATATACAATAATTTTACCTCATGTCACTGAATTCTAATGTTTTACTACAATTTTTATTATTATTTCGTTAACGTAATTCAAAGTTTCTTTTTTTAATTTAAATTCGAATCTTACAAAAAGTTTTTCGAATCCGGAAAAGACACAAATCACATTGCTCAACCTGCCGACTTAGCAACGTAATGATATGAGATGATTCCTTCCGAACGGTACGACTGTTGAACGAGAAATGGCAATACTGAAGGAGACTAGCCGGTTAATGTATCGTTAGTGAAGCCAGTTTACCATAGCGTGTCCTACGGTTTTTACGGGCTGCTCGACGACTGAGAAGATGGGGGTGGTCGACACCGGAGGCGCATGGTGGAATAACAAGTAATGTGTGTCAGTCCTGCTCGGCAGTGTGCTGGGCAGTGCGGTGGACGGCATTTTTGTACTGTTCGGATTCATTCGTCGCGATTCAGCTTTTGGATAAGGAACGGCTGAAGGTGTCCGGAAGGGGAATCTGCATATTCGGATGTTTCCCGTGTGTGACGTCAGAATCGGGAGAGATTTCTCGTCTTCGCGCGAATCGGAATTCGTTGTGCGTGGTGTCTTTTTGTGAATGTTTCAATTGAAATAAACGTGAATCGGATGCTGCTCAGACGGCATTGAAAGACGAGCGACTTTTAAATTTTTGAGGAATGCTCAAAAATGCAAGACTTGCATAGCTCTGCCGATTACTACATTTCAGAAAATCTTGTAAAAAGTATTTGAAATTTAATAATTTATTTTCATGATTTGAAATAGCTTGTCCAAGTTCGAAAGACGTTTCGATTTTCTATCAATACATTATTAGGTTTGATCGAAATTTAATAACGTTGTTAATGGCGTCCTTCAAATATTACTACGTATATGGATATTGTAAAATATTCATACAAAAAGAGTTTGGGAGTGTAGGTTTCGAATAAGGGAATTTCCTACGTTATGAAATTTGTGGCTGAGCCTTTATCACATAGCGATATTTTAGACAATTGCGCCCTAATTGCTTATTGACAGATACGCGTATTTCGACTAACACTTGCAACTTCTTCAGTGTCAGTTACTCGCACCATCTAAAGAAATCATCGCATCTTCCTACCTAACACCAACTAAGCACCAATAGAATAAATATACTTTTAGAGTTTCAAGAGATAGTTGGTTTCAGTACTTAAGGTATGGAGATGGAAGAAAGGACGTTCAGCTAGATGCTTTAGACGAATTTTCCGAACATCAAATCGAAGCAGCCTTTAGCCCAGGCTCAAATAGTGCCAGTTGTTCCGAATCTGGAGGATTTAGGCAGGAGATGTTGGACTCCATTAGGGGAGTAAATCCTTTAAAATCGCAAAATCAGGAGACTGTCGCGGAACGTGCATGATCCCTTTCCAGAAACCTGGAGCAAAGGAGATTGGACAAAATTGTATGGAGTTTGATCCCGGAATGTACACAAATAACCCATACATCATTTGAAAGATCTAGATGAGACCAGAAAAAGTTGGTATGGGGTCAAGAATATTCGTCATGGGAGAAAAAAAGTTATGTGTGCTGAAACGATGTAAGGAAGGGCATTTTTAGAGCAGTTTTCAATTTAATTGTATTTTCTTGTCAAAGCGTGCTCAAGTACGTTTATATTTTTGTTATAAACTATATTACCTGTTCTGATGTGCTAGCAATATGATACCTGAAGGGACCAGCGACTCATGGAAATATCAAGTCATGAAACAGACATGCTTTGGAAAGCTGTAAAGGTATCATCATGGTAACCATGCAATTTTATTTCTAGTATGGTTTCATTAGTCGATATCGAGTCAAGAAACATCGACTCATGGAGGTTTCACTATACAAACAAGTGGTTTGCTCAAGAATAAATTCCCACATTCTATCATTTGCTTTGTAGTTTGCGCAGCACTGGTAGAAGAACCTCGCTAGTCATACACAGCATTAGCGTGCTGCTTCTAGAGGTAGAAAACCACGCGACAGTCACCTCATTATTTTTATTTTCGGTTAAGAAAAAGGGATCAACATTATAAACCAAAAGTTACTGTTGTGTTTGTTGTGAACTAACTTCAATAATCCAAAATTGAACTATTACAGTTTGCTTTTAGGTAGTTTCAGCTCCATTGATCGCGCAAGAAAACTTGTGCCCTTACAAATGCCTCGCTAAGATCACTAAGCGTGCATTAGGAATAACATGACCTAACGCAGCCAATAATTGGTTAACACGCATGAAAAAAATTAAACTTAGGTAATCAAAAATGGGTTTCAGATGTTAATTGCTGGTACAATTGAATGTATTTCTAATGAGGCATTTTTCCTGCTTCTTTGCTACAAAACACACTGCTCTTGTACGCGTCAGAATCTATCGTGATGTTATCATCGACTCTGACCACTACCTAGTAATGATAAAACTTCGCCTAAAACTCCCTGTTGTTAAAAACCAACTGTACCGACGCCCGGCTTGGTATAACTTACAGCGATTGAAGTAGACGAATGTCACCAAAGCATACGCCCGGTGTAAACGTTACCAGAAAAGGATTTGCTTGCTAAAGCCCTTCTTGAGGGCTGTTAGATTACTGTCATAACGACCATCAACATTGCAGGCAGGAGCATTGTACATTATTGAACGGATACTGCGGAACGAATGGTTCAACCAAGGATGTCGAATTATTCTGGAAGAGAAGAACGTGGAACTTTATAGACAGAAGCGGAAGAAGCAGATTTGTCTGTTCCAAAAGAAAAAATAAACGTAGCAGTTTGAAGGGTGAGTATGAAGAAATTAAACTGCTGTACCATACCTGAGAAGCAGGAAAGTTGTACCAAAAACTCAATGCAATCCGCAAGCCTACATACCGCGAGCCGAAAATAAAAGAAGATAGAAGTAAAATACAAACAAAAATAGAAGAGATAGGAGTATTTCTTCGGACGGAAACAAGGTGATTGAAAAGTGGAAGCAGCACCACGACGAACATTTGAATGTTGCTGAGGGCACAGGTACGGAGTTGTAAGGCATCGGAGGTAATGACTACCTCGGAATGTTGGACAATAGCAACCAACCAGCTTCCGCTTTGAGGGAAGTAAAGTGTGCCGTTCAACAGCTCAATAATAATAAGACAGTTGTAAAGGATGGTACATGAGCGGAACTCATCAAGATGGGCCTGGTAACTTGTCAACATAGGCTGATAGTCAGAATCTGGGAGACATAGCAGCTGCCGGAGACGTGGAGCCAAGGAGTTATATGCCCTATCTGCAATAAGGGCGAGTGTCTATCTATCTATCTACTTTTCCTATATCTACAATACTTGCATAAAGGATATCAAGGGCTTGTAGACAAGATGGAAAGAAAGAGAAAGGAGATTATAAAAGATTACAAAATTAGTGTTGTTGGACCGGCTCGTAAAATTATAATGAATGACATTTTTTTTAATCTAAGACCAGTTGGATAATAAAGGAGAACATGCGACACTAAATAATGACGTATGCAGTATATAGCGTAAGCGGGATGATTCCAAACTACGTTTATGTTACTGATTGGTTCAAATGGCCAGTTCAATTCACATTTGTACTTATCATGTTGTTCATAGAGATTAAGCTGATGGCTTCATTGAACCCTTTGTAAAATCCCTTCTGGAGTAATATGTACTTTAGCAAAATCAGTTACAGTCAGTTCTCTTATTGGACACCATTCACTTTTCTGCAACCGCAGTTTCTCAGTTGTTTCTCATAGAATGAAGCTGATTTTTTTTAGGTTGAAGTTTAATCATCATATACTCTCAAAAAATACCCAATAAATCGGTTACAAAATAGTTGAGCGATTTTAATTCATGCAAAGTAGGTACAATTCTGGGATTGTACCCCGTTTAGCATAAGGCCGTTTGGCATAAATCCGTTTGGCATAACGTCGTTTGGCATAATGGTCGTTTGGCGTAATGGCCATTTGGCATAATGATTGACTTAGAATGAATATCGACATTTTGGAAGCTTTTATCGAGATCAACACTATCGAGCCCATAGCAAAAATGTTTCGTAGATTCTCAATAAGCGAGGTGGTTATTCAGAGATATTTAAAGCCATGAATGTGAAAAATTGTAGTGAAATTAGAGAGCATAACTAAATAAAAATCGTGGCGGGTCTGGTGGAAGATCTTTTCGGAATAATAATTTTCCCCACATCCCAGAACACAGAGTATCTTTGAGCATGTTACGATACCCATATTTCAAAAAAGTAAATGGGCAAAGAAAGTTCACAGTTATTAATAAAGGGAACGCTCATAGAATATTTCGCTGAAGATCAAGCTCTGTCTCAGTTTGGGCGGAACACTCGATGAAAATTACTTGGTAAAAGAAGGGAAAATTTATATGCAAAATATTACAAGCTCTTATACAAAGATCTATTATTGCAGCGTTATGCAAAAATAGCCTATATACGAGAGCAGATTATTTTTCGTTTGAAATGATTGAGCCTCTAACGCAAACAAATCTTCTCACAGCATAACTCAAATGAAAAACACATCACATTTATAAAATCCCAGAGTTGTCTGTCTGTCAGTAACTTTTCGATGAAAAAAGTTTCGTTGAGTACTACAACATCAATTTAAGAGCACTACAACAGTACATTTTAATATTGGAACATTACAATTGGAAATTGTGGAGTACTACAAAAGCTCTTTGGCAGAATATTCTGGAGTTTTCTGGAACTTTGTTCATTCCAATTCGTAGAATATTCTCGAACATTTCATCATTGTCGTCTGATTTGAAATTTGGTTGGTGATCAAAACGTCAATAAATCAACTTCAAGCAAATTGCAGTTCAGTCGAACTTGAATCGGATGTGAGTTGAAAATTTGAAACGGTTTCTCCAGTTGCATCTCAGGTTCAAAAACGAGTTCGACATATGCAAAAGCAGGATAAACATAAATGAGATGATTGTGCGCCAAATATTCGAGTTATATTAATTTACATTGAAACCTCCAATAGTCGATGCTCAATGACTCAATATCGACTCATGGATGCAAGTTTAATACAAAATTTTATGCTTGCTATGATGATTGCTTAAAACATTCCTGTTCCATGACATGGTAGGGTGCAGAACCACTTCGGCACTTCCAAGATTCACTTTGGCATGGGGGTTTTTTCTCAGCCGAATTTTCTGAAATTTTGTAATAAGAAGCGCTTCAGTACGACACACATTGTGCCCAAATAAGAGCTCTGTAGCTTTTAAAAAAACCCACTGCCGAAGTGAATTAAAAGTGCCAAGAATAGGGTCCGGCTCCCTATTTCTCTGAGTCGACAGTTTTCACAACTGTAATTTTGAAAAATGACAATGAATCATACTACACTACAGCAGCTATTGGGGAGGATATGCTAGATTTTTTGGTACGATTCTACTCTTCAATTTATAGAATCTTCTGGAACTTTTGAAATATTTCACAACACAAGAAACACTACAACAGCATATAAGACCATAATTATTTCAGATTAGAACACTACAGCAGTATTGAGGCCACGTGCTCGATGGAGTATTGCCTGAGCATAAATTTGGGCGATTTTGAGGTATTCAGTATCATGCGATTTGCAAGATTATAGGTAGCTTTTCGCTTTAGGCTGTGAACCGACATTTGACATTTCGATAGTTATTTTCCCTCAAATGGTTAAATTGAACTTCGCGGTCAACTCATTTGAGCTTTGACAGTCGAGTAGTTATTTCTGAACAAAGTTGACAGAGGATTAGTTATTCTCAAATTCTCTGGAGCGGAAAATAACTTTCGAACTGCCAAGTTTAATCATGCTTCAGAGCAGGGTTACTTTCAACCGGAGGGGAAATAACTATCGAGCTGTCAAATTTTAAATAAATGCTAAACGAATCGGTGAAACGGCTCACACCCTTAAGATATCGTTGCAACGTGGCTAGCCACGTCGGGTAAGCTAGTTTTTGAAAGAAAATATTTGTGGTAAAACTTTTGAACTATTCAATATTAATTTTAATTTTGGAAGTGTACATCAAAACATATCGAAAGAAGGGAAACATTTTTGATTGATATAGTATTTTTTCCAGCATATCTCGAAAGGAAAATTTGTTGAATATTTTCAGGTTCTAAAGTAATTATCATTTCAGCAGAACGTCTTGCAATAATTGATAAAACAGCCAAATATAAAAATGGTTTACATTTAACTTAACTAAATAATACCATTTAAAACAGTATTAATATAAAGAAAAGCCTATTTTTAAAAGAAGGCAAAATTTATTATTAAACCAATAGAAGGTTGGACGCCAAAAATTATTGCGGCATAATAAGACGAAGACATCAAAAATGGCGTTCAGAATCATCGAAGTGATTATGCTAAAAGAAAGAACGATAAGCAATCAATAGAAGGAGGTATTCTGACGTTCTCGGCTATACACATGTTGGCAAAAATGCTGAGGACAGTAAAACTCGAAAGAACGCCAATTAAATAAAGAAGGGTGCATATCAGATGACCAGTTCGTTCACCACCCTGAAATGTATAAAGTTACGACAATTATGAGTACCAAAAACTAGGACAGGATACAAAAAAGAAATATTTAAATACATTTAAATACATACAAGATAGCTTCAGAGAACAGCCTGTATATAAAAGAAGGTGAAATTTATTTAAATTTTAAATCAACATTTTTTATACCTATGATTATGGTTACATCATATTTAGATTAAAAAAACATAGAATGTTTGAAAGAAGGGTAAATTTAAGCTTAATATATCAAAATCTTCAGTGGAAAAAAATGTTCCAATAGCGGAACTCAAAAGAAGTATTATTTATCTTTATTTGAGTGGCTTTTCGCCCTTGGCGAGTTCGCCAATCTCAAAAGAAGATTTAATATGTGAAAGAAGGGTAATTCTGGAAAATAATAAAATACTATTGGCAATATTATGCTCAAGAGCATAAGATTGTTGAATAAAGTGAGATTTTGTATCAATTGACTTCATAACAAGCCTGATGTCATCAGAAAGATTCAATAGAAACGTAAAAAACGAATGTCTTCTTAAGAAATTCTTGGTTGCAGACTCATTATGCCAAACGACTATTATGCCAAACGACCATTATGCCAAACGACTTTATGCCAACTGACCATTATGCCAAACGACTTTATGCCAAATGACCTACCACCCAATTCTGGTAGGAAACTTACCTGAATATGTATTTTTTTAGATTTCTTGATATATTGCCGTCTAGCTTCACTGTGCAATGCATCTTTAAATCAAAGTCTAAATTTACTGTATTAAAACATAAAGCTTTTTATCAATATAAAGGTGTAGAATTAAATATAGTTTTTTTCTTAATTAACCAGGAAAAAAAATCAAATATATCAAAATCCATCTCAAACCATGCTATTCCCCCACGACGGATATTTTTTTCTAATCTCATTTAGATCTTTCAAATGATGAAATGATGTATGGGTCCCAGATTTACCCAATCTCCATTCCAGAAACCAACTTAGTGCCGTCGATGTCTCAAGTGGAGTCATGGTACCAAATATTGCCGCATGGATGCTTAATGCATGATTCGCGGAGGTTCTTCTCACACTAAATACGTCTGTCCAGTGAAGGAAGATACCAAAAAGTTTGTTTGCGCAAATTGCGGGGGCAACCATAAGTCTAACTTTAGGGATTGCCTTTCGCTCAAACGAATCGTTGTGGCTCGTACCAGGTAGATGAACGGCAATGTTTTTTTTGTAGCAGGAATTCCTCAGGCAGAATCTCCAAAATTATCATTTTTCAATTAACGAGTGCTTGATCTTTTGTTTTCGAATGGATCCCTATGCCAATATTGTCACAGGTATGTTTAGTTCCTCTCCTTCAAATTGTATTCCTACTGGAAAATTTTTAACACATACTCATCAAAAAATGTACCTACTTCTAGTAACATGTCTCTCTCTAGGGCGATTCAAATTTTGAAAATGTTTGAAAATCCAATCTCCCATATGATTCTTACCATCCTTACCCATAAAAATAGTGTTTTGTGAATTCAGCTTCTGGTGGTGATTTGAAGGTGGCCCAAAGACAATATAGGTTTATATGGAAATTACTATGGAGAAATTTTGAGAAATGTTCCAAATACGCTAGTACTGTAATGTAAGTAGAAACTTTCATCACATATTGAAAAATCATTCTTCAAACCTTAATGAAGATGTTGCTGAAGAAACAAATCCCTTTGAGCTATTTTTTTTGTGATTTTTGTACATGTTTGCAGGGCTATAATCCCATATAATCTAAATAATGCAAACAAACTCATGAATATCTCTTCTGCTATCCGTCGGATTGAACTTTCTCTTCAGCAAGTTTCTTTATTATAGTTTGAAAATGAGTTTTTACAATGGGATAATAAGTTTGTATTACAGTACAAGCATGTTGTACATTTCAGTACGCGTGTTTGGAACATATCTCAAAATTTCTTCATAGTAATTCCACGCAAACCTACATTGTCTTTGGGCCATCCCTTTAAATCACCTCGTAGAAAGCTGAAAATTTCACAGAACACTATTTTTATAGTAAGGATGGCAAGGAACATATGGGAGATTGGATTCTGAAACATTTTTAAATTTTGAACCGCCCTAGTCTCTCTCCGATTTCGATTTTTTAATTCAATAATTGAATCAAATGACTGATGCAATATTCAAAACCACTGAAGCAGTTCAAGTTGGTGTAAAATTTAAAGTTTTTTTCTTTCAAATATGTTTGATGTTTTGAATTAGATTGCTCATTCTATGAATGGTAAAGATGACGAGCTGTTTAGTTCTCTAACAGCTAATAACATACATTTTCTTCTTTTTCTTGGCATGACGTCCACACTGAAACAGAGCCTGCTTCTTAGCTTAGTGTTTTTATTTTTTTCTCAATTCAATACTCTGATACCACTACTTGTTTTTTCTTTTTCTAGAAACCCTTCTATGATGGATTTGGTCTTAACCGACTCTAATCAGCTTTGTAGTCAATTGAAACTCACGCTGATTTTGATTCTGATCATGTTTCTGTTACATATTAAATATCCATGAAGCGATTCTCTATCATATCAACCCAAATTTTAATACTTACGACTGGAATACATATGAAACATACATTGATGATAATCTTGATATTCACATTTCTTAGCAAACAAAACTTGATATTGACAATGCTCTCGAAACTTTAGCTAATCTCATATTTGAAGCAAGGGGCATTGCAACATCAAATGTGATGTGAAATTCAAATCCGTGATTAAAGACCATCTTGAACTCTTGATCCGTATTAAAAATGTGAGGAGAAGCAATTTCAACGCACTCGCGATCTTGCTATGAATATTATATGGCAGGATCTGCAGCAAGAAATTAAAAAACGATTTTCACAATAAAGAAATCAAAATTTTGAAACTAAAATTTCTCAATTGGACTTTTGCTTTAAGCCTGTTTGGAAATTATCTAAAATTTTGAAAAAAATCTCAGAAGCAAATTCCCGGTATTGAAAGAGGAAAACAAATTATTACTAACTAATTTCGAAAAAGCTCAAAACGTGCTATGGATTTTGAAGGCACACACACAATTTTAATTTAGGACTTACTAGTCCAATAGAAATCAAGTTACTAAGGACTTCATTCTCAATCAAGAGAAAGTTTTCTAAAATTCCTGAAAGACTGATTTGGAAGAAGTGAGAATTATTATGAAAAAAAATCAAAAATATGAAAGCCCCTGGCGATCATGGAATTTCTTACCAAGAAACCTTAAAAAGTTGCTTATTATTCTTTGTTTATATATTTAACAAATGTTTTCAGTTGACATACTTTCCTGACAAATGGAAAAATGCTAAGGCTGTACTAATTGTGAAACCAGCCAAAAATCCTGCAAAACCTATCATATCATCCAATCAATTTGCTTTCCTCTATCAGTAAACGTTTTGAAAAGGTCATTTAAACAGATTGTTCATTGGCAAATTCATTTTTTTTTGCCAATGAACAGTTCGGATTCTGACATGGACATTCTACTATTCTACTGGTCTTGCTCTTCTAGACATAGAAAAAGTAATCGACAGTGTTTGGCATGTAGGCTTGATCGAAAAATTAAAAACTTCAAGTTTCCAACATAAATTGTTAGAATAATCAAAAGTTATCTGTCAAATCGTACACTTCAGGTTAATTATCTGAGCTCCAAGTCTAAAAGACTTCCTGTACGAGCTGGTGTTCCTCAAGGCAGCATTTTGGGGCCAATATACAATATTATCACATCTGACTTACCTGAGTTGCCACATGAATATCAAAAATCATTGATTGCTGTATAATATATTTCCACCCACATATCGGTAGTTTTAATTGCAGTTCAAACATTTAGAAGTTGCGTCAGTGGAGCAAGCCACTGCTCAAGCTTGTCAGCAGTAAGTGGCAGAAGGTGTAAATTTGCATTCGATAAACAACCGAAGTCGCATTCGAACCGGCCAGACCTACCCCAACAAGACGACGGTTCCAGTCAATGCACTTTGTATAACTCGGAAGCCACACGCTTACCAAACGTATGAGTTAGTCTAGCGGTATGCCCGCAGTGTGTGATTCATTCCGGAACCGCCTGACTGAACCGTGAAGAGGTACTAATCAAAATTCGATTAGCAATATTATGACAATCAAATGCACCGCCTCAGTTTGCCCTTGTTTGTCATCAAAAGGTTGACGCCCGCTGAGTGGAATGCAATTTTCACTCCAGTTGGCGCCCGTAAATTCTTTTCCCACGTTACCTTCTTGTAGTAAATATGTACCTAACCCAACGCGAATTTTCCCACCGTCGCGTCGCGTCATATCCGCTCTGCATCGTCATCATAGCTGGTATTGTTTGACCTCGCTTTGTGACCGCGCTCGGCACAGATATTGCCCACTGTCAAGGCCACCAACAGCTGCGCATTGGGCGTCGTCGTCGTGATGTCTCGGATGCGGTTCGCTCTTTATGTATTCGCGAAGTGAGACTTTACCGTTATGTCACCACCCGGATGGAGCGAGGGGATCTTTTTCTAAAGTGGTATCTGGTAAAATCGAGTTCCTTACTTAATTGGTTGAGGCATCAACATTTCATTTGGAGTACAGTGTGTTAGAAGCAATTCACTTATTATCAATATAGAAAACATTAGTTCAATCCAAGTTGCACCCCTCGTTAACAGTAGTATGGTGCACTATGATAGCTAGAAATCTACTAGTGTTGAACCATACCGTCACATGACTAGCGTAGGTACAGGGGCGTACCCACAGGCAGGCTTGATAATTCTCCTCAACATCATCAGAGTTCGGTGACATACTCTAGAGCAGCGTGCTGCCAGTGCCTCTTTGCGAGGGAGCCAAAAAATGGCTAAGCCAGCGAGGCAACGAAAAATGAGCGAGGAAGATGCAGCACAAAAAAAAAACCGAGTTATATATTCCATCAAAAAAGGGTGCTCTCACAACTCCCCGAGGACTGTATGTTCGGGCGGCAGACTCGAGAGTTCGTTTGAAGTGTGAGTGGATGGTGAGCCATCGCAACGAGAGAGAGAGAGTGTCTGAAAAAATCCTCGCATTTTTCTGCACTCTCACTCGAATCGCTTGAGGATCTGTGTTGAAAATTTTGAGTTTATTTTTTTCTCCTCAGAAAAAACGGAAAAATCGCCTCCTCTTTGCCTCGCAGAGGAGTTTCTATCAAGCCTGCCCACAGGTGAGCCATTACTCCTCTTTGGCCGACGGAAATAAATAGTTTCTTCTTTTTGGCAATATGGGACAAAGCCTTCTTCTCAGATTAGTGGAGCATTTCTCAGATCACTCTTATGTTACTAATGCATTATCTTGTGTTTTAAGCATAGAGAAGTAATGAGGAGATATGGAAAGTGTTGGCAGCTGTTTGTATTCCATTGAATACCTATTGCAAGGTAGGTAGCGATCAGCCTGCAAAATAATTGTGACTTTAGTGACCAAAATGATCAAAATAGCGACCAAATAGCGACCTAAAAAGTGACTTCAAATCTACAAGTTACGAGATCTTACATTACCTTGATATAGGTTACTATTTTAAAATTCAAATTTCCGTAGAAAAAAAAAAACAAAGAACATCAAATACATGAACTCCGGAAAACAATCTCGTGATAGAATTTTCTAGCAAAATTCCCTGATCATGAGGAATTTACTGGGAATTAATCATTGAAGATTTTGACGTGGAGACACCAAATTAACCGAAATACTTGAAACATTTCTTAATAAATCTGTAGAATCAATCGAAGAAAATTGTTAGTTGTAGACAAAATTGTGACGAAAATCGTGAACGAATTACAAAATATTCTGAAAAAAAAAATCTTGTCAGAGTTCAAAATTCTAAAACTAACAAAAATAAAAACTCAGTTTAAATTTGTGGTTATTGATTTCCAATTGATTACTGACGAACGCGAGACAAACGTGAATCTTGTGCACAAGCAATAAAAAAATGATTCCATGCATTCTTTGAAATATCCATATTTCAACCTACCGTTTCAATAAAATGAATTATTGAAAAGAATCATATTACTCTGTGGCGACTAGAAATCCCACGTTTTGTCTGATAGACAACCCTGAGATTACTAATTTTGCATACTTAAATTTTGAAGCAAACAGTAAATGAACAAGTGGATTCACTATTAATAAATTATTATCGTCAAACAATGTTCAATCACTTAAGAAACGTGTTTTGTATAGAAATAGTTGACAACGTCGTGTAAAAAAAGTGTCAAGGGCAAATCAATGGAAAAATGTATAGTTTATTTGTTGGAATTGCTAATGCAATTTCTGAAGTGATTTTTAGCAAAATTAGGCATCGTTTCTGGACGTCCTGGACGAGTTACAGAACAAACTCTTGAATTTATTTGGTTGTTATTCCTAATGCTTATCTTCCGGAGCAGTTTAGATAATGTTCTTTCAGAAGGAAAGTTTAGGATTCCTTCCTTCCTTACTGCAGAAAGTTTTTATTAGTATTTTTTTTAAGAAGGTTTGTCAGTATTAGTCCTTGTTTTCAACAAAATTTATTAAACTGTTTCGGTCAAAAAAAAACATCAAATTCGCTTTCCAAGTTATGCCAGAATCTTCTCCAAAACTTTTACCAGAAATTTTTCAATTCTCCGTTTGTAATAACTACGAAATATTCATCTGAATTCTTTCAGAAAGTTAGCCGGGAGTCCGTTTTTTTGAGTCAAGAATTTAGACACTTTGATTTCCGAATCCACTTTGATTGTCTTTTTAATAACAAAATCTATTTCTTGCTGTTTGTATTTTTAAAAGCTAACCCAGCCTTATTTTTTCATCATCAGATCACGAAAATAATGACTTAAGTGGTCATTTTCTGAAAAAAACTGACTTTAGTGACTTGTTTGTTGGAAATAGTGACTTTTTAGTGGCCAGGTTGAAAAAATGACCATGTCACTAAAAAAGTAACTTGCTACCAGCCTGCTATTTAACTCAATACGCGTGGTAAAGATGGATCATAATGAGTGAAATTATGAAAAAATTCACAGTGCTTGGCTGGGATTCGAACCCAGAACTTTTGTATGCTAGACGAGCGCTTTACCAACTAAGCTACGACAATACTGGAGAAATTAAAGAGAAATATGGAAAGTCGACAAAAGTCGACAAAACTTTGATAGATTTTTTTTGCATAATTTACTAATAGAGAATAGAAAAAAGGCTAATGTAGGGAATAATGTTTTATCACGAAAAATAATGTTTTTTTTTTGCATAAAATAGGATCAACTACAGTTGTCCCAGTTAGACGTGTAAACCTGATGTACGTCTTGCTGTCCGTATGCCAAGTCCGTATTTGTATAAACGCCGTTTGGCATAATGGGCATTTGCATAATCAGAATAATGGCCCTTTTGAAATATGCTGATTTTGATGAAACAATCCTTTGCAATTGTCAATTATGCCAAATGACTGTTATGCTAAATGTCCTTTATTCCAATAGGCGTTCTACGAATTGGCTTTATACCAAATGACCCAGACCCTTTATATATTGGATCAAACAAAAATTTAAGTCAATTGTATTATTACTAACCCTCTCGTACTCGATATTTTTTATCTCGATATCGAGTTAGTGAGCCATAGTAAAATTTGGTTTAAATGGCTACCTTGATGGTCCCTTGGGCCGCATTTGTACTGATTTTGTGTTCTGTAACTCGATATCTCCCTAACTCAATGGTCCCTTGAATATCGAGTTATGGGGAGTTGACTGTATTATTATATTCTCTGAAGAGCAGTTGCAAAATTTTAGCATAAAGTCTGAAAACTATTTAAAATTAATAAAAAGCCATCGTGCAAAAGATTCACTGCGTCACGCTATTAGAGAAAGGGTTCAGCAATTTTTTATTTGGTCTTTGTATAATTCTTCTGGGAATTTGTTTCGAATTTTTTCATAAATTTCTCTAGAATCCCTTTCCTAGTAAATTTCTCCAAAAAATTGCGATGAAGTGCAACGTGCACGCTATTAGAGGTTCAGCAAAGTGTGCCATCCATACCAATGTTCAAATCGCATAAAAAGTGTGAATAAATCGTCAAAGGGGTCAAACACAGTCAATTCTTACGTGACGTACTTAATGGACACTTTTTAAGAAGTCCTTCATAATATATTTCAACAAAATCTTTTGACAAGAATTGCTGGGAAAAAAATCGTGATCCTTAGGTATAAACCACATGATACCAAATAACAATCTTCTGGCAGTTCATATTAGGGCAACTCTTAAATTTGTCTGAGCCATTTCCCAGCAAACTTCTACAGAAATTTTGAAAATCAGTAATTGTTTTGAGTCTTGGAATTATATATAATCTTAGAAAATTTGACCAGGCATCCATGACCCATCTAAGCATTTCTCTGCGCAGGGATATTTCAAGAAATTCTATCAAGTTTTTTTTTAATGTTTGCTTCATTCTTCCAAGAAAAAAAAAAAAAAATGCTTCCAGCAATTCGCTTGCAATATGTTTGGGTAATTCCCCAGAAATTTATTCTGGATTTTTCCTGCCATGCTCCTCAGGAAGATTACATAATTTCTTAAGGAACGTCGCTCGAGTATTTTTCCAATAGTAACTTTTTAAATGTTTTTCGGAATAACTCAATGCATAAAATCGAAGACTTCTTTCAGGAATTTCCACCATGGAATTCTCGACAATTGTACAAAAGTCTCTTCTAAGATTTTTGTTTAAGTTTTACCAAGGAATTAAGAAGTTGTTTAAGAATTTGTTACGGGGATTTCAAGAATTTGTTCCATCAAAATTTCCCCAATGTTTATTTGTGAAGTTGCTGTGTAAAACTATCAACATAAACTATTAACATTTTTTTCAGCAATCAATTCGGCGATTTCCCATTGTTTTAGATACATTGGAAAATTATGTAGATACATCACTGAATTAATTTCTGATGGAATTATGGAGGTTTGCATGGAAATATTCCAAGAAGAGCTTTTGACAAACTAAATTTTAGTATTTTGGATGAGTTTTAAATTTATGGTTCTCAAATTAATTTTTAGGCGAATATCAGAGGTTTGAGAGAAGTATCGGATTGCTGAATTGATGTGGTTGATATTTTGAATGAATCCAAGGAAGATGAATTATAAAAAAAAGAATTCATGAAGGCGTTCTCAAAGGTATCTTCGGACAAACGTTTGGATAAATCTTGATAAAAATGATAAGGGAATAGGTGGTAAAATGAACACCGTGCTTTTTACCTAAAAAAAAACTAATTTCGATGAACTTTTATCACGCACGGACGATTTAGAGCATAAATCGGAGTGTTTGGGTTGATACGGAAGTCAATTGAAGTGAAAATATCAACGAAAACAAATATTATCGAAAACTACGTTTGAAAATTGTAACCGACGTAACTTTTAGCTCGGAAGACTTGAGGTTTGTCAGTGAGGTGATTATCGGTATGATGTCAAATCTGATACCTTTAGAATTCTTTTTAAATGAGTTACAATCATTAATGGATTTATTTTCAATTATGCAATGAAAATTTTCAGAAATATTTTGATTTGCTCACGTTTTTGCATGATGTTCATTTTACCACCGATAGCTGTTCATTTTACCCACATAGTGCAGGTAAAATGAGCATTTGCATCGTTTTTTGCTAGCGATAAAAATATGTGAAAATTTAGCTATTTTAGTTTGAATTCGTGTCGCTGCTATAGATAACATTCATATATTTGATGTTGTTCGATAGAGCTATACAAATTCCTCGTTTTTCTATCAGAAACAAGATGATATCCTTAAGGTGTTCATTTTACCACCCCTGCCCCTACACATTTTTAGAATCTCAGAGGTGAGATCCGATGAGGTATTTACGGAGTGATTCATAACAAAATTTGGAAAGAATTATCAGGAGTAATGTATTAAGAAGTATCCTGAGCTTATCTCACAGTTTTTTCGCAGATATGATTGAGAAAACCTTTCAGTATGGCCCATAAAAAATGCGAAAATCGTCATATCATGTTTTATGGTAATTTTTATATGAACAATATGAGCGAAACAAAAACGTTATTCATTATTCGTGTTGTTTAATCTGTTTAGACTCTGATTTTTGATTTGGACATGATTTTTATCTGTTACTTTCACCTTACCAGAAAGGAATTGGAAGAATACCTGCAATTTTTATCATGCAGTGATCGAGGTTAATATGATGAATTCCAAAACATCAACGATAGGTAAGATTCTGCACATGCCTTGTCTTCATCATTCGCCCATATCAAATTATAGAATGGATTCTTACCTGGAACATTGGATTTAGAAAAAAAACGACTCATTCTGAAGAGCCATGATCGAACCTTCATATGAGTTTGATAAGCGGCTTTGTTTTGCTCAAAACCTTCGAGCTAGCATGTATATAAGTTGTATCTAACCGAAGAAACAAATTTCTTCCTTAAAAAACTGTTATAGACCTCAATATTTATTTTTTTAAACATTAACAAAAAATAAAGGCATGTCAAACCAATAAGACGTAAATACCCTAAAATATT
>NW_018734596.1:0-25262 GCF_002204515.2 Aedes aegypti
GGGCTTCACGAAGCACTACCCAGCAAGACGCTTGAAAACAGGGGAAAAAAAAATTCTCCATCGACGAAAACACGCGCGAAACCGAGAACAAAACCTATCCGACGACGCAACAACGATCCATCCTGCTTGGGCTTCACGAAGCACTCACTATTGCAAAAAAAAAAAAAAAAAAAAAAAAAAATATTGCAAAGCAGAGGATTAATAATTAAATATTCATCATTCATTATTCATTTTTCTTCGATAGTTTTAACTACAGTTCGCAATGGATCTTCCGAGATTTTTGCCATGTTAATGTCCAGTTATATTGAAATAAATTCATCAGGATGCCTCAAAAGAATGTGTTAAGGAATCCGATGAGGAATAAATCCACATATTCACCGGATATCTCTAAATGTTTTTGTCTCTAAAATTTGGTCCATTAGTCAAACCTTGAAATTCCAATCGGGCATCTTCAAGGAAGTTCGCAGATGGAATCGATTACTTATTTGTTTGCTTTTCCAAGCAAACCTTCTAGGATCATTCTAGGAATTACTTCAGGAACCATATAAATGAGGTATTGAAAAGATTTCTGCAATATTAGAGAATATTCAAGGGTTTCATCAAGAAATTCTCAATTAAATTTACATTTCTTAAAAAAATCCTCGAATACATAAACTTTAAACTTCCGGAATTGAGAAATTTCTAAGAATTTCAAAAATTCAACTGAAATTATCAAAAATATTGTGTTTTGAATATTTCAATATTTTCTTAAAATTGGGTCAATTCAGAACACAAATCACCATGATTTAAAGAGTTCTTACTTTGGATTAGTAGGCAGAGAAGACAGAGAAGACAGAGAAGACAGAGAAGACAAAGAAGACAGAGAAGACAGAGAACACAGAGAATACAGAGAAGACAAAGAAGACAAAGAAGACAGAGAAGACAGAGAAGACAGAGAAGACAGAGAAGACAGAGAAGACAGAGAGAAGACAGAGAGAAGGCAGAGAGAAGGCAGAGAGAAGGCAGAGAGATGATAGAGAAAAGGCAGAGAGAAGACAGACAGAAGACAGAGAGAAGACAGAGAAAAGGCAGAGAAAATACATAGAGAAGACAGAGAAAAGACAGAGAGAAGACAAATCCAATCCAAATCCAATCCAAATTCAATCCAAATCCAATCCAAATCCAATCCAAATCCAATCCAAATCCAATCCAAATCCAATCCAAATCCAATCCAAATCCAATCCAAATCCAATCCAAATCCAATCCAAATCCAATCCAAATCCAATCCAAATCCAATCCAAATCCAATCCAAATCCAATCCAAATCCAATCCAAATCCAATCCAAATCCAATCCAAATCCAATCCAAATCCAATCCAAATCCAATCCAAATCCAATCCAAATCCAATCCAAATCCAATCCAAATCCAATCCAAATCCAATCCAAATCCAATCCAAATCCAATCCAAATCCAATCCAAATCCAATCCAAATCCAATCCAAATCCAATCCAAATCCAATCCAAATCCAATCCAAATCCAATCCAAATCCCAAATCCAATCCAAATCCAATCCAAATCCAATCCAAATCCAAATCCAATCCAATCCAAATCCAATCCAAATCCAATCCAAATCCAATCCAAATCCAATCCAAATCCAATCCAAATCCAATCCAAATCCAATCCAAATCCAATCCAAATCCAATCCAAATCCAATCCAAATCCAATCCAAATCCAATCCAAATCCAATCCAAATCCAATCCAAATCCAATCCAAATCCAATCCAAATCCAATCCAAATCCAATCCAAATCCAATCCAAATCCAATCCAAATCCAATCCAAATCCAATCCAAATCCAATCCAAATCCAATCCAAATCCAATCCAAATCCAATCCAAATCCAATCCAAATCCAATCCAAATCCAATCCAAATCCAATCCAAATCCAATCCAAATCCAATCCAAATCCAATCCAAATCCAATCCAAATCCAATCCAAATCCAATCCAAATCCAATCCAAATCCAATCCAAATCCAATCCAAATCCAATCCAAATCCAATCCAAATCCAATCCAATCCAAATCCAATCCAAATCCAATCCAAATCCAATCCAAATCCAATCCAAATCCAATCCAAATCCAATCCAAATCCAATCCAAATCCAATCCAAATCCAATCCAAATCCAATCCAAATCCAATCCAAATCCAATCCAAATCCAATCCAAATCCAATCCAAATCCCAATCCCAAATCCAATCCAAATCCAATCCAAATCCAATCCAAATCCCAATCCCAAATCCAATCCAAATCCAATCCAAATCCAATCCAAATCCAATCCAAATCCAATCCAAATCCAATCCAAATCCAATCCAAATCCAATCCCAAATCCAATCCAAATCCAATCCAAATCCAATCCAAATCCAATCCAAATCCAATCCAAATCCAATCCAAATCCAATCCAAATCCAATCCAAATCCAATCCAAATCCAATCCAAATCCAATCCCAAATCCAATCCAAATCCAATCCAAATCCAATCCAAATCCAATCCAAATCCAAATCCAATCCAAATCCAATCCAAATCCAATCCAAATCCAATCCAATCCAAATCCAATCCAAATCCAATCCAAATCCAATCTAAATCAAATCCATATCCAAATCAAGAAGACAGAAAAGAAGATGGAGAAGACAGAGAAGACAGAGCAGACAGAGAAGACAGAGAAGACAGAGAAGACAGAGAAGACAGAAAAGACAGAGCAGACAGAGAGAGGACAGAGAAGACAGAGAAGACAGAAAAGACACAGAATACATAGAACAATGAAAACAGAGATGACAAAGAAGATTTAGAAGCCAGAGAAAATAGAGAAGAAAGAAAAGACAGAGAAGACGGAGAAGGCAGACATACGAGACAGAGCAGATAGAAGTCAACCTGCAACATTAAATTGGATTAGAAAAAAGATTATTAGAGCCAGAACTTAACAAATGTTGTAAAATCAGTCTAAATTTACATGAATGTTGTGAAAATGAACACTATGTTATCAAAATCTAAGAGTTAAGTGTTTTCAAAATCGAACTATGTCAAAAATGGAACAAGCTAATATTGAACGGGTACTGTAATCCAACTCAAAGCCAGTTCTTAAAAAGTCCAAAGACAAATCTTAAGGAAAGTCCAAAGCCAAATCCAAACCAGTCCAAAGCCAAGTCTAAGGCCAAGTCCAAAGACAAATTCAAAGACATGTCTGAAACGAAGTCCAAAGCCATGTCCACGACCAAGTCCAGAGCCAAGTCCAAAGCAAAACCCCACGGTCAAGTCCAGAGACAAATCTGAAACGAAGTCCGAAGCCAAGTCCATGGCAAGTCAAAGCCAAGTCCACAGCCAAGTCTTAAAGCCAAGTCCAAAGCCAATTCCCAAAAGCCAAGTCTAGAGCCAAGTTCAAAGTCAAGTCCAAAGCAAGTCCAAAGCCAAGTCTAAAGCCAAGTCCAAAGACAAATTCAAAGACAAATCTGAACGAAGTCCAAGCCAAGTCCATGGCCCAGTCCAAAGCCAAGTCCAATGCCAAGTCCAAGACCAAGTCTAAAGCCAAGTCCAAAGCCAAGTCCAAAGCCAATTCCAAAGCCAAGTCTAAAGCCAAGTCCAAAGCCAAGTCCAAAGCCAATTCCAAAGCCAAGTCTAGAGCCAAGTTCAAAGTCAGTCAAAGCCAAGTCCAAAGCCAAGTCTAAAGCAAGTCCAAAGCCATATCCAAGACCAAATCCAAAGCCAAGTCCAAAGCCATGTCCAAGACCAAGTCTAAAGCCAAGTCCAAAGACAAATTCAAAGAAAATCTGAATCGAATTCCAAGCCAAGTCCAAAACTAATTCGAAAGCGAGATCCAGAGCTAAATCAAACCAAAAATCCAAAGTTGAAATGAAACTAAATACAATTTTGGTGTATTTCGCTTCAACCAATTTAAAAGTTCCTTTATTTTCAAGCTCATGATAATCTTCTGTTAGTCAGTAAAAATTAACAAAAGCTGGAAACTCACCGTTTTCCCCAACGAACTCAGCAAGTTATTTATGATAGTTTTATTGCTCATTAGTTAACAACGGTGATGAGTACACGCGAAACTAACTCATACAAAACTCGTTTAGAGAGTCGCTCGTAAAAACTCGTTCATAACTCTCGGGAGGAATGCGGATTCAATTTAACCATTTCACTCCGTCCAGGTGTACCGGAGGAAAAGTTATGCTTTCCAAGGTGGCAGCAGCATGACGCTTTTTTAAAACCATCCAAGCATATTCTAAATGAGAATTGAGTGAGAATGCCACTGAACCATCTCAGTCCGACCTTCTCGAAAGTGGACCCAAATGTACCTACCCCAGAACAAACATAACCCACACGTTTGTGCGGCTGAATGTAGAGTCCCCTGACAAATTTCTGCAATTTATCCCCGCACGGTGCAACAGCAACAGGAACTCCACCGCCACTGACTGCCATCATCATCGACCTCTTGTGTAATAAACGACTTACATGAAATACATACACACACCTTCCACATGTAACCCACAAAGTGGAACCCGTGTGGTTTCAACCGTATTCAGTAGGGCATATACACTTCCGTGCAAAAGTTTAGGGTCATTTCCAAAAAATACAAATTCTTCATTTTGCTCATTAGAAAAACAATATGTGACTATTTCTTCGTATGTATTAAAAATAAAAATTTATGGTGACTAAATTTTTTTCAAAAATTACACTGCAAAATTATGGATGATTTTCTCAGCATTAGAATGACCCAAATTTCAAACCAGTATATAATTATAAACGTAATCTCTTCTTCTTCTTCTCTTTTGGAATTACGTCCTCACTGGGACAGAGCCTGCTTCTCAGCTTAGTGTCCTTATGAGCACTTCCACAGTTATTTACTAAGAGCTTTCTTTGACAAACTTGCCATTTTTACATTCGTATATCGTGTGGCAGGTACGACGATACTTTATGCCCAGGGAAGTCAAGGAAATTTCCATTACGAAAAGATCCTGGTCCGACCGGGAATCCAACCCAGACATCTTCAGCATGGCTTTGCTTCGTAGCCGCGGACTCTAACCACTCGGCTAAGGAAGGCCCCAGATACGTAATCTAATAATCTTTGAAAAGCACTTGCAGAATGTTGGCGAAAGCATTAAAAATAAGTCATTTAAATAGTGATATACGGCATAATGCAAAATTTCGCAAAATTTTGATTGATTTTGAATTGATTTAAAAATTTTCGCCAAAAGAGATTACAGTTCTGATACCTTAGTTGTGTGAAAATTTTGATCGATCTAATGCAGGGAAAATTAGCCATGTGTTTTTCAGTTCAATTTTTGAAAAATGTCTTAACTTCCAGTAGTTTTTTTTTTTCGAAGTTTCTATGAAGTCAGATTAACTAATTGGAATGAGCAATAAAGAGTTTCAACTAGACCTTAACCCGTATAGGCCTGAGTGAAAGCAAAAAATACTAAAACCCTCACCGCTCAGCGAATACGTAACAGATTCGTATAATATTTTGTCAGTATACTGGCTCACATATCTAGTTTCTAGAAGTGGCCAGAGGAACTCGGGAATATTCCTGTGGCCGGAGTTATTCCAGTGGGTCACTGGGTCAAGTCGGGTAAAAATGGCGATTTTTTGGGACATGCCAAGTTATTTTTATTTATTTTTAATGGCAATAATTTTAATTTGCATAAATCATTAAGATCTGATAATCAACATCCCGAATAAAGAGTTTTTCACCGTTTGGAGAGTACCAGATGTGGCTACTCGGACTTAATGCCCGGAAGAACCGGCTATAGATTTGATGGATATTAAACCGTTTAAATTCTCTTGAAGTAGAGATCAAACATAGCAGTTCACTGAAAAGCATTCCCGTAATCTTGACACAGATGTTTAGATACAAATTGATCACTTTATCGTAAATTTGAGGCGCCCAGGGACACAAAAATGCTCATTTGAAGGATTTAACAAATGCAATACATAAGGTAATCCAATAAATTTATTTCTCAAAAGTTTTTCACTGATGCGTTTTCCTTGAAACTCCTTGGTATAGTGGCCACATTATAGACGATTCCGGAAATTATCTGTGACTTGAAATTTGCCTACCTACAGGGGCACAAAACCACGACACCCTTTTCACCCGACCTGACCCAGAGAACCACCGGAATAACTACGGCCATAGGAACATTTCCGAAATCCTCTGGCCACATTTCGAAACTAGATATGTGAGCTTGTAAACTGACAAAATAAAATTTGAATCCGTTTAGTATTCGCTGAGTGGTGAGGGTTTTAGCATTTTTGCTTTCACTTAGGCCTATACGGGTTAAATCACAGAGACACGGACAAAACACTTTTGTTCGTTTTCTAGTCGGTGACCACAAACTTTTGCACGAAAGTGTCCAACGACTATGCGATCCGGAAAATTGGAACACGAATATTTTGCCAAGCCAGTTTGCTCGGTCGGCTTTAGTCTCTTGTCCTGACCTGCTCCCTATGCTGGTTGGGGACATATGAGAGGCAATTTCACGAGCCGTCAACCAACTAGGAGCTTCCCTTATTTCGGCCAGTTGAATCACTGGCTGGGAACTCGGGCAGAAATGTTTGTGCAAAATTAACGAGAAATGGGATATTAAAAAAACTTTCTTCGATCCACATAGCAGGCTACAGTTCAGGTTTTGAGTCGTATTCAGGAGTCGTGGTTTAAAATAACGAAAAGCTTTTCAGGAATATAACACATTAAACCAGATTAACTGAAAATGAATGAGTTCCATAATTCGCATTTGAATGTCCATTCAATTCAATTCAAGTTATTGAATTCTGTTTTCAAAAACAAGGAAAATAAAACTTGGAAGCTAATTCTATCTGCTCCCTGATCTTCTCCCACATATTTGGTAGGGATGATGGGCCTAGCAATCCGACAGTCATGCCGTTTCAGTACCTCTTTCTGCCTAAATTCAAAAGCTCTACTCCGGTAAAAGTTTTTGTTCACTTTTGTACCTCATTATTTGGGTCACTTTCATCCTGTTGTCCATTTAGTTAATCGACATGGTTTTGCCCAGGTTTAATGATCATGACTGTCGGTAATATGCAGCTTT
Source organism: Aedes aegypti (assembly GCF_002204515.2). Classification (NCBI taxonomy): domain Eukaryota; kingdom Metazoa; phylum Arthropoda; class Insecta; order Diptera; family Culicidae; genus Aedes; species Aedes aegypti. Next base: position 7,068 of record NW_018734596.1, read on the forward strand.
TAATTAGACACATTAAAGAGTTTTAAAACTCAGTTTTATAATAAACCAGTCTAGGCTGCATCAGATGGCAGACGATGAGAGGTCTGCATATAACTGTTTCGGTGAATTTCCATATAGAGAAATATTCGACCCTTTCCAAACTCCTACAGTGAGAAGCGTAATTTCAAATTGCAAACGTAAAAACAAGAAATGTATTTTTCGAAATGGATGCATCAGAGCAGTGTCAATTAAGGGTATGCGATATGGATTTTTTCCATGTCGATACGAAACGAAACGATACGCGGAATATCTTGCTCTGATAATGACGAAACGAACGAAATTTAAAAATGTTTCGTGTAACTCGATACGAAATCCAAATATCTCACGGAATTTTTCGAAACGAAACGAAATTTTTTGAATTTGTTTCGCGAATACACGATTAAGTATTTTTTCTTGTCAAAAGCTGGAAAATTTGACCATAAAAAACGTATTTTTAAAATCCTTTACCATATGGAAACCTTAGTGTTGCTCAGCGGAATCCTTACATGTTTTGGTAAGACTCTTTCTGTTTGTTTGAAATTTTCTTAATAACTTTATAAGGTTTCATTTCAACATATCCGACATTCACACACACGGAGACGGAATTCAACTCAATTTTGGGTTGTTTCAACGCAATTCCGTAGTTAAGCACAATAACTCAAGTTTGGCTAAATTTCCAAGGTCCCCACTAGGTAGTTTGACTCTAATTCCAATAGAAAAATATACTCAATTTTGGGTTAATTAAACGCAAATTGAGTTCTTTCGACCAAACATAAGAAAAGTTGCATTTACCCAAATTTGGCTTATTGGGCCAAAGTACCCCAATTGGGTAGATGCAGCTCTCTCTATTTTTGATAACTTTCGTGTGGGAGAAAGAGAAAACCGAGAGATTTTGGGTTGAAACTATAATCGATATACTTAATTTTGGGTAAAGTGAACTTAAAAATTAGGTAAAAAATATTTCTCCGTGCAAGGCAATGAGTGGGTTTAATTTAAGGCGAAGTAGGCCGTCATTGAAATTTGTACGCGTCGTTGATGATTGGTGCTGATTCATCTCACGATTTCGAATCAAATAAAACCATTTGGTTTTGAACTGACACAGCTGGAAAGTATCAGAATACTTTATACATGTTAGCGCGTACAGTGATGCTTTATCAAGTCGATAAAAACTATCAAGACTTAGTTAATATCACTTTGAAAGGCAAGCTGAAAAGGCATCATTGTTGCCAAAACGAATGACGGGCTACTAAGCCTTAAATGTTACAACTGAGAAGTGGGTCAAAAAGCAGTTGCAAACATTTAAAACAATCTCAAAAATATTTAGAAGAGCCCAAAATTAATTTGATTTTTAGAAATGCCTTACAATTTAATCATGTGGATGTGATGTTATGCTAGGCTGACCATACGTACCGTATTTAACGGGACAGTACCCGTTTTCATCCCTTCGACGGAATGTGCCGTCGTTTTATGGAAAATGCTCGAGTTGTCCCGTATTTTAGGAAATGGAGAATTAGAACATCATTTTCAACACCAGTAAAAAAATAAAAATAATCAATAACAAAAAGTTTTTAGAAATATTTCAGAGCTTATTGTCTTACTCATCTATTTTTCAAGTAATAGTTAGTTTCTCAACAGAGTTGAACTTGATCCGTACATGCTTCTGCTTAACTTTTTGCGTTTCTTTACTCATATTTATGCAAATTTTGATGGATTTCCAAAATACGGATCTTCATAAAATAATTATTCATACAATACCCAAAATGAAAAAAAAAACTACTATGTGTTTACTTCTGATACACAATTGATTGGATTACCTGTTCAAACAGTGAATATTTCAATAAAGTAATAAAATATAACGAAAAAAATACGGTTTGAATTTGAAAAATTGAAAAGTGTAACGTAAAAAATTGGAAATTCTTAAAAAACGCTACTTTTTGGAATACAAAAAATGAGCTTCAAGGTTCTTAAGTGATTTTCATTGAATCATAAAGACATGTAGCTTGGGGATTGCATTAGGCGGCATCCACAAATTACGTAACGCTCTAGGGGGAGGGGGGGAGTAGGCTCAAGCGTTACGACTCATACAAAAAATTTGAAAATTTTCATACAAAAAGCGTTACGGAGGGGGGGGAGGGGGTCGAAAATTTCCAATTTTAGCGTTACGTAATAAATGGACGCCGCCTTATCTGGTTCTGCTACTTTCCCTTGAATGGTGGTTTCCTGAATGTCGTTCTCCCAACACCAGTTCTCAGAATGCTAGTTCCCCGAAAACCCCGTTTCCCCGAATAGCTCAGTTCTCCGAAAAGTTCTTACATTCATAATTGTCATAACCTTTTGTATTTCAAGGTGTGTGAACAATTTGTATTTTTGGCAATATGTATTTAGTCGAGAATGATCAAATATCTCCTTCTTTAATAGCTTTGAATTCAATTTAACACTATCTCACAACCCGAGCAGAAGCAAAGTTCTGGCCATTAAATCGAGATATTGATTTGATTGATATAAGAGATAAAAGATCTGAAGATAACATCAAAATTTTATTCCTGGAGCTTCTGAGCCTTAGCTAAATTTTATGTTGAAAGATCTAAGGAATAGCTCGCAGATATTGGTGAGATCTTATTATAAGCTAAATATGCTATGCTAATAGTATTCTAGGAGTAAATTTTAGATATTATTTTCGGATCTTTTATCTCTTATATCTTCTAAGTTAATATACTTTTGTATGTCCATATCAAAATTTGTTATTACTTAGCTTTTTTCGTCTACTCGGGTAAAGACTATCATTGCACTTTTTTGAGCTGAATTGCTTTACAAGGGAACGGGTCATTCGGGATAAAGGCTTCCGAGAAACGGGCCATTTGAGGAACTGGAATTCGGGGAAAAGTAGCACAATCGCATAATCTATGTCTTTTGATATTGTCCAGTTTTTGTTTTTTATTTGTCCCGTTTTTATCTGATTGGCTTATGGTCAGCCTATGTTATGCTAATATATACCATAAAACATGGAATGATGATATTCATTTTTTTTTTTGCTGTACTTCATGCTTTGTGGCATGAATGAATGAGATTGGGGACACAAGTCGATAAGTGATCATGAAAACACTGAACTGAGAAGCAGGCTCTGTCCCAGTTGGAACATAACGCCAGAAAGAAGAAGAAAAATAAGTAGAACAGAGGAATCACTGGAATATTTGCTTTAGTATTAGCTGGAGTATTGAATTAAATTAAATTTTAAGGAATCCATCACCACATACCTAAGAAATCAATCAAGATAAAACCGTGGTTTTGCTTTCTTCATTCTTATGGAAGAAAACATTGCGGTAGTTAATCAAACGCAGTTGTTCCTTTCCTGGCCTATTCGCCGCGAGGAATTTAGGGCAAATGGGCGTTTTTGGAAACTTTACAACGGCAGTGCAGTTTATCATATCCTGCGGACCAGTCAATACTACAGTCATCCAACAGTTATGGATAACACACAAATATAGATCAAAGTTGGATTAAACGGAGAATATCTCATCAAATAGAGTACCGTAAATTCGGGTGAAATTGATCACCGTGTCACATGATTTTATTTCTTACTAATAGAGCACCATCAATGTTAATTGTAGTAAACGAACGTTGTTAGTCTTAGCAATGGTCAAATAGTGTGTTGTGAAGTTTTAGGAGTTGAAGAATGCTTATTTCTATGAAAATATTGTGAAAATGCAGAATCATGTTAGGCGTGGATTGGCAGACTTTCATAAACTTCTAGTTCTAAACAACACAGCAAAAATTTGTGAATATTAAGCAGCACGCAATTTGGACATCGACGGAATATTGTGGCAGGCATTTGAAAATTACAAGCGTTAGCCACCAGCTGAAGCAAATATGACTATCTGTCAACCAATCAGGGCCTTTCCAGCTATATTTCAGTTAAATCCACTAGAAATTTACATGAATCTGCCTCAAAACAAACCCAGCCATGCTCAACAATCACGCGACCGAGAGCACTCCGCATTGTTGATTGCTATTTCAATAACTTCTCGATGAAGCCACCAACCGTCGAAACGATTCTGTGATACACTCATTTTACGCAGACCATAATCAACTTTCATCAACCGCTTACTAAGATGGTGGAACAGCCGAGAAAGCTCGGGCGTGTAGCTATCGCTCCAGAGGTCGCGAGTTCGATACCTGTTTAGAACTTTTTTTCTTCTAGTTTGGTAGCTTATTATAGCTAATTTTGAAACCAGCAGCAATGTAATTTTAAGATCACACATAAATATCTATCATATATGATGGAGTCCTTTTATTACATTTAACTCGCTATAATTTTACAGGTTCGTACTGTGATGCTTAAAATATTTCCCCAAAACAGATTTTATAATCGAAATTCGTACCAATTCGCTCATTTGATTAAAATAATAAAATTTATGTTAGTTAATTCGAAATTCCTTTAGAAATTGCCTACATTTAGGCGTTTTACGCGGTACTTTTGAAATTTAATTATGAGTTGTTTTCAAAACTAACAATAATCGCTTTGATAAATGATCGATTTCACCCCAAAATGGGATCCCCCGATTTTTTATTTTAAAGATAATTTTTAGCACCAAAATCACATTTGTTAGAAAATTTCGTTACATGAGCCAATAAGGCTCACCGTCGTACTTGTTATCCTGCATTCAGTTGATTGAAATTGACAACATTATAGAAAACAGATCAGAGAAACGGTGAAAACTGATCAATTTCACCCGAATCTACGGTGGCAATAACGCAGAACCTATTTTACCTACGCGAACCATAAATCTATAGAGCATCGCAATCAACAATAACATGCTTAAACACTTTTGTTCCATTCGTACGATATAAAATGTCATACATGTGCCTAGAAGCGTTGATTCATATTTGTGGGGCATTGAAACCCATACCACAGTTGGTCGGTGTTCAGACAGACCGGACTAGATGATATTTTGGCGTTCTAAAGATACGTTAAGGACTCAATCAAATGTTATTTTTCCTATGCTATTTTTATACAGATGTATCATCAAATAGATAAGTTCCATTATTACAGCAAATAACACAAACGTTTGGATATTTCGCATGCCTGGGGAACGTTTTTCTGGAACCATGAAAAAACACTTGGTTCAGTCTGTCTGAACACCGACCAGTTATGAATCTAATGTCGAATTCGTTTTTGAACCTAGGTTGGAACTGGCGCAACCCGTTCTGAATCACAGTTCCAACCCCAACCCGATTCAGGTTCGACCGAACTACAATTTGCTTGACGATGGTTTGTTTATGTGTTGATCACCGACTCAGTTCCTAAAAACGAAAACGACATAAGATAAGACGATTCCTAAAGAAACGCCAAAACGTATGCTTTCACCAGCACACCATTCGTTTGCCTCGCAGATAATTTACTGTTATAGTGTTCTGATCCATGATATGAGTCGATTTGATCCGTAATATGGACCCATTTTTGACTGTAGCTAGGAATAGAAGCGAACGCTTTGCCTCTTTTTGTTCGAAATTAAACTCGAATTTCGCGAAATTCCGTTTTATTCCGTTTGTTTTCAATTTTCCGTGGAAATATTTTAACAATTTGGCGAAACGAAACGAAATAGCAAAATACAAATTTCGCCTGTGCGAGTTCCGTGGAATTCCGCGGAATTTCGTTTCGAAGCGTATTTGACGGAATCATTCGGTATTTCGCATACCCTTAGTGTCAATCAGATCTTCTAGGGCATCTAAAGATTTTCCGTAAGGCGCGTCAGGGTGTCTCCTGGAAAGTTTTTCAGTAAAATTGCACTTCTTTTGATGTATTTAAACATCCAATAATACATTTCATCATTTGAAAAAAAAAATCTTCTACACACTTTTGATGGAATAATAAATAAATAAATTATATGATCTACATTGATTTATTGACTTCCCTATGAAACTTGTAGAAAATGCTGAAAAACTACACTGAGCTCATCACTTCATTACTACAGTCGCCTCTCCACATCTTGATATCAAAGGGACCATCGAGATAGGGAGAAATGGAGACAAATCACTCCGTTACTAAGTAAATAATAAACAAGCAGACGTCACCTCGTGTTCCACCAATGTTTCGAATCACTAAAATCTAGTCTAGTCACCTTTGATTATGGTCATATCGACATACGGAGAGAAAATCGGGTACAAAAAAATCAACAAGAACACATCGAGATATGGAGATATCGAGATAAGGAAGATATTGAGATATGGAGAAAGAGTTGCTACATGTGTTTAAGGACATATGGGAAGGAATCCCTGTCATGGCAGTTAAAATGGCTTCCTCACATATACAAACACATTTCCGGAAGTCCACATTATTTCTCAAAATATTTCACTTACCTACACTAAGTTTACTCCCAAATTGCTAACGAGGCATCAGAACACTATTACCTTACGATTTCCGTAGGTTTGACACTAGTAGCTGGTAGAAATTTCAAGAACCGTGCGAATTTTCAACACGGACGTTAAACTTTGCTACAATTGTTTACACTTATCCGCCTGCGAACGAAGAACACTTTTCGTCGAATTTCACCACTTTCGCTAAACGTAGAACCTCCAATACAGTTTACTTTCACTACTTGTTAATAAAAGAACAATTTCTGTTTGATTTTTGATGAAAACAACTTAAGATTTCACCAAACCGTGCTAAAAACGATCACTTAATCACAGCATTTCGCTTTTATTATTTTTCTAATTTTACGCCGGCTGCTCGCTTGCAGGGCTGTCAGATACGTTGATGGTTACGTATGACGTCAAGCAATCTTAATTAGGCGAAAAAGACTTAGGGTAAAAGACTCAAATTGAAGTAGCGATTACTGGCAACAACGTCTTATCAATTATAATTTTACTATTACCAACAAATAGGAGAATATTTTTTGTGTACCACTACTTTTATACAGTTATTAGTGGATTCAAAGGAGTTTCACCTTAATGATTTTATCATCCTAATTTGGTAAAACAAATCAAAGATTTTATTAACATTTTATTAACAACATATTACATTTCATTTGCCGTAGCAGTTCAGATTTTTTTACAGGTGAGTTGATTTCACCTGCTTATAAGAGAAAAAAAACGGTTTGAATATACTTAACCTAACTTAACCTAAACATATAACGCATTAATCGTGGCAATAGAAGATTTTAACGATTTTTGCCTGAAATTATTGATTATTTTATTTGACATTTGTTCCAATATTTCAACATTGCATATCCTCATATCATCAGTCATTGGTACTATACCAGGGAGAAAGCCTCAGAATCATTTTCAAAATTTTATTTTGAATTCTCTGCAGAGCTTTCTTCCTGGTATTACAACAGCTAGTCAATATTGGTACAGCATACAACATGGCTGGCCTGAAAATTTGTTTGAATATCAAAAGCTTGTTCTTAAGACAAAGCTTTGATTTTCTATTAATAAGGGGATAGATATATTTTACATATTTGTTACATTTGGCTTGAATGCCCTCAATGTGATTTTTGAAAGTTAAATTCTTATCTAGTATGGGCAGTAGATACTTAACTTCATCTGACCAATTTATTGAAACCCCTCTCATCGTGACAACATGTCTACTTGAAGGTTTCAAATAAAGAGCTTTTGGTTTATGTGGGAATATTATTAGTTGAGTTTGGAAGCATTAGGAGAAATCTTCCATTTTTTGCAAGTATGAAGAAAAAAATATCCAAACTTTTTTGCAATCGACTACAGATGACACGCAAGCTTCGTCCTTTGGCGGAGAGGCCTGTGTAATCCGCAAACAAAGATTTTTGACATCCCTGAGGTAGCTCAGATAAGTCAGATGTGAAAATATTGTATAATATTGGTCCCAAAATGCTACCTTGAGGAACACTAGCTCTTACAGGAAGTCTTTCAGATCTGGAGTTCTGATAATTAACCTGAAGTGTACGATTTGAAAGATAACTTTGAATTATTCTAACAATGTATGTTGGAAAATTAAAGTTTTTCAATTTTACAATCAAACCTTCATGCCAAACACTGTCGAATGCTTTTTCTATGTCTAGAAGAGCAAGACCAGTAGAGTAGCCTTCAGATTTGTTGGAACGGATCAAATATGTTACACGTAAAAGTTGATGAGTGGTCGAATGTCCATGTCGGAATCCGAACTGTTCATTGGCAAAAATTGAATTTTCGTTGATGTGGGCCATCATTCTGTTCAAAATAACCTTTTCAAAAAGTTTACTGATGGAGGGAAGCAAACTGATTGGACGATAGCTAGAAGCTTCTGCAGGATTTTTGTCTGGTTTTAAAATTGGAACAACCTTAGCATTTTTCCATTTGTCAGGAAAATATGCTAATTTAAAACATTTGTTAAATATATCAACTAAAAATGATAAGCTACTTTCTGGAAGTTTCTTGATGAGGATGTAGGAAATTCCATCATCGCCAGGAGCTTTCATATTTTTGAATTTTTTAATAATAGTTCTCACTTCTTCCAAATCAGTCTCCCAGGCATTTTCGAAAACGTTCTCTTGATTGAGAATATTTTCGAACTCCTGAGAAACTTGATTTTCAATTGGACTAGTAAGTCCTAAATTAAAATTGTGCGCACTTTCAAACTGCATAGCAAGTTTTTGAGCTTTTTCGCAATTAGTTAGTAATAATTTGTTTTCCTCTTTCAATGCCGGTATTGGCTTCTGAGGTTTTTTCAAGATTTTAGATAATTTCCAAAAGGGCTTAGAGCCGGGGTCCAATTGAAAAATTTTGTTTTCAAAATTTTTGTTTCTTTAATCTGCAAAATGTTTCTTGATTTCTTTCTGCAAATCCAGCCATATAATTTTCATAGCAGGATCACGAGTGCGTTGAAATTGCCTTCTCCTCACGTTTTTAAGACGGATCAAGAGTTTAAGATCATCGTCTATAATCACGGATTCAAATTTTACTTCACATTTTGGAATTGCAATGTTCCTGGCTTCAACAATGGGAATTTGTTTAAAGTTTCAAGAGCATTGTCAATATCAAGTTTAGTTTCTAAAGAAATGTTAACATCAAGATTAGAGTCAACATATGTTTCATATATATTCCAGTCGGCTCGTAAATAATTGAAAGTGGAGCTGATAGGATTGAGAATCGCTTCATGCGATATTTGAAATGTAACAGGGACATGATCAGAATCAAAATCAGCATGAGTAACTAATTGGCTACAAAGATGACTAGAGTCGGTTAAGACCAAGTCAATCGTAGATGGATTTCTAGAAGAGGAAAAACATGTAGGGCTATCAGGGTATTGATTGAGAAATATCCTGAAGAGCACTCATCAAATAAAAGTCTGCCGTTGAAATTACTTTGAGAATTATTGCATGACCGATGTGTGGCATTAAAGTCACCAATGACAAAAAATTTTGACTTATTGCGAGTCAATTTTCGCAAGTCAGTTTGGAGCAAACTAACTTGCTGTCCAGAGCATTGAAAGGGCAAATAGGCAGCTATGAAAGTATATTTACCAGACTGTGTTTCAAAAGAAACACCTAAAGTTTCAAAAACTTTAGTTTCAAATGACGAAAACAGTTGATGTTTTATACGCCTATGAATGATGATTGCAACTTCCCCACATGCCCCATCAAGTCGATCATTACGATAAACAAAAAAGTTAGGATCTTTTTTTAGTTTGGATCCAGGTTTTAAATAAGTTTCGGTAATAACTGCTATATGCACGTTATTAGCTGTAAGAAAATTAAACAGCTCGTCCTCTTTACCATTCAGAGAACGAGCATTCCAATTTAAAATATTTAAATTATTATTTGGATCCATTAGAAAACGTTATCCCAATAACAATTTGATTTGTAAATTTTACACCTACTTGACTGCTTCCAGTCATAGTGGTGGCTTTGAACATTGCATCAATCATTAGATTCAATTGTTCAGTTAGAAAATTAAAATCAGAGGCAGACATGTCATGTGATTTCCCATTGGAATTTCCGGTAGACGAAGAAGCGGAGTTACCTGTGGCCGGTAGGGTTTTTTTCCCATTTGATTTGAAAACAAGTAGAATGGGTACTCATGGAACGAATAGGGGAAGAGTTCAAATTACCTGCTACGATATCGGCAAAGGATTACCGTGGGTAGATACATTCGAAATTGAATGATTCGAACGGCTACCCGACGGATTAAAATTTGTTTGGGAATGAGCATGATTATGATCTTCCCTGGTGGGTATGATTCCTAATCAAGCGATCGTTAACTGAAAAAATGAGCATTGTTCGATACTCTACCAGGCAAATTCCGGAAACGACCGTTATCGTAACGAATATTATCCTTCATCTGCCTGGCACGAGCCTCAACGACTCTTTTGCGTGAAATGCATTCCCAAAAGTTAGCTTTGTGAGGGCCCTTGCAATTGGCGCATTCAAACTTTCTGGTATCTTCTTTCACAGGACAGTCGTCCTTAGCGTGAGAAGAGCCTCCGCAAATCATGCATTTAGCATCATGCGACAATTTTTTGTACCATGACCCCACTTTTGGCACCGACGGCACTGAGTGGGGTTCTGGTATTTTCCTCCCAGGTTTCTGGAAATGTTCCCACGTCACACGGGACATCGAACATAAGTTTAGCCTTTTCTAAGCTTTAATATTATTTAGTTTCTTTTTTGTTGAAGTGAACTAAATAATATTCTTGAGAAAGCCCTTTCCGAACAATGCCAGATTGGGTTCTCTATTTCATAATGATAACTTGGACTGGGGAAAATCCAAGTAAATCATTTATTCCATTTTTGATCTCTTCAGGTGACTTATAGTCACTTGAGAGACCTTTCAAGACAACTTTGAACAAACGTTCAGTTTTGTCGTCATAAGTAAAAAATGTGTGCTTCTTCTCTTCAAGATGTCTGAGAAGAAGTTCATGATCTTTAATAGTTTCCGGCAAAACGCGACAGTCTCCTTTCTTTGCGATTTGGAAGGAAACCTTGATTCCCCTAATGGAGTTCAAGATCTCCTGCCTAAATCCCCCAAATTCGGAACAACTGACCACGATAGGCGGCACTCTTTGCTTCCTCACTTGAATCAAAGAGCCTGGGCTAGAGGCTGCTTCGATTTGGTGTTCGGAAAATTTGTCTAGAGCATCGAACTGATTGCTCATTTCGATACAATTATTCATTTCACCCTTGGAAGAAACTTCGCATTCCGGGGAAGCGTCCTTTCTTCCATTCTTGCCACGTGTAGTGACAGTTTTAAAACCCACTTTTTTGGAAGAAAGTTGTGGATTCAAAGATTCACCCTTCCTTTTGTTTGTTTTTGATACCATGTTTAGTGAATAAAAGAAATAAGACGTGACCTTCGAGAGGTTTTTTCTCATGACGGTGTCCAAGAGGATTACCACCGCTAGCTTTCGCCAACGGGTCCAACGAAAAATCGAAGGCACGGGTCCAAACAAGGATCGTAAAGGGATCAATAGTAGAAAAAATAGTACTGAAAAGTACTGTTTAAGTAGCACTGAAAAGTACCGTTTTTAATTTTAGCACTGAAAAGTACTGTTTTAATGCTTTAGGTAGTTTTTAAGAAAACTTCCAAGAGCAGAGAGAATTCGTGTACGCACAGCACGAAGGTACGATGCGCACTAATTCGAAGATGTTATTTAACGGAGTTCATTGAGCAATTTGTCTACACGGTTTCCGAAGCGATTTTCGTTCAGGAGAGGTTTTTTTCCAATGATACTTCATGAAAACTCCACTAAGCCTTCGAGAATCCTAGGAGATGCTAAGGAAATTTTGTAGAAATAATTTGCGGAAATTCCTGAAACAAAAAAAATTTGGTAGATATTTTTCAACGAAATTCTCAAGATATCACTGATACAATTTTGTGCCATATCAAGTCACTAGTTCTTCAAAGATGTATGGTTCTTATACAATAATTATTGGCAAATTTACCAAATGAAACCCAGCATGATGCACCGCAAGATTTTCTAGGGGAAATTCCTGAAAAATCTCGATTGGAACTCTTGAAGAAATTATTGGGATAATTTTCAAACCCTAAATTAATCCATAGAGAATTCACTTTAAAATAATTAAAAATCTTTATACGTATTTCTGAAGAAATTTTCAAAAAATTTCTGAAGATTTTTCACGAAACATCTGGGACCCTATGGAACAGTCGCGTAGTATCTCTGGAACTTCATGAATGTAAAAATTAATTGCATTGCGAAAAACGTAAAAAGGGACTCTACATACTGTTTACGTAAATAAGAGACTTAAGAGGCCGTTTTAGAGCTTTTGTACTGTTCAAAAATGTATGAAATATTGTGTACAAACATTCATTTCGGCTTGGTTCAGGGTATGGCCTATGATAAAATGTGTCCAAACTTGTTTCTGACTTGTTTAGGCTTAAGCAGGCTTGATAATTCTCCTCAACATCATTAGAGTTTGGTGAAATACTCTAGAGCAGCGTGCTGCCTTTGCCTCTTTTTGAGGGAGCGAAAAAAAAAGTAAGCAGAGAGGCAGCAAAAAATGAGCGAGGAAGATGCAGCACAACAGAGTAAAATTCCATCAAAAATGTGTGCACTCAGAACTCCCCGAGGACTGCTTTGTTCGGGCGGCAGACTCAAGAGTCCTTTTGAAGTGTGAGTAAAGGTAAGCATCGTAACAAGAGAAAGAGAGTACCTGAAAAAATCCTCGCATTTGTTTGCACTCTCACTCGAATCGCTTGAGGATCTGTGATGAAAATTTCGAGTTCAGTTTTTTCTCCTCAGAGAAACGGCAAAATCACCTCCTCTTTGCATCGCAGAGGAGTTTCTATCAAGCCTGGGCTGAAGTTATAGAGGGTCCCCTCTATATAATATAAATGATGATTTGATAGAAACTCAATTTACACTGCTATGAGGAATTTTCTCCATGATTTTTGGACTCCGTAGAACCCAAGGCCCGGTGCGGGTCGTATTTATCGAACCCCCTTAGCTACGCTACTGAGCACAAGTTAATTAAGGAATGAAACGAACATGTCTGCTGAGCTGAAATAAAAACAAAACCAAGTGCTGATTTACTTGCATCTGTCGTGCTCGAGAGTAAACGAAGCTAAAGTGATTCGTGAACGTGTTCGAAGCTGTTCAGAGTCAATTGCGCTTCCGGGAAAAAAGCTAGATATTTTCCCTCCGAAATTTAAGATTTCAAGAGATGTCTACTACAAAACTGGTATTTTACAGTCGGTTTGACGGATATTCAATTCATTCAACTGACAAAACCAAAATAAATCACACCTTGTTCGGTTACTCGCGAATGAATGTTCGCGAATAGTTTTGCTGTTTATTTTGCTACGTTCTCTCGAGCAGGCGGGTGTGAACTTACTTCTACCAAGCTTGTTCGCGAGTCTGCACGAGTCAACGATCATTGTAACCTGGAATTCTTATCGTTTTTGGTGGATTTATCGTACAGCAAGAACTAGTTCATTGGACGGTTACTAACAGGGATAGGTCAGGATAATTTGCATTACCTAGAAGCCCACAAAATTAGCTGTGAAATATAACTAGAAAGAACAGCTTCTTAATAAAAGAAGAAAAAAAAAAACACTAATGAATATGTTAGCCATTTGAAACAGAAGTAAATTACATATATTATTTCGGCCTTACGACCCTTTCGGTCAAACGGAATTCGGCCTAATGGTCTTCGGCCTAACGACCTGCACCAATTGTAATCTACTATTTTCACAAATAATGCGTTATTGATTTAGGTTAAGTTAAATGAACTCGTATTTCGGCTTTTACAAGATCAAAAGCTTGGACAAAGTTAAAATTGTCTCTTAATAAAGGGACAACTACATTTTACTTTTGGCTTGAATGCTCTCAATTTTTTATATGGAAGTTTTTTTGTTATCTAAAATGAGTCCTAGATAATTAACTTTATCTGACCAATTAATTGGAACCACACTCATCGGGATAACATTTCTACTCTACATCAATTATCGTCTAGCATACAAGGGTTCAAATCCCAGCCGAGCACGTGGATTTTTTTCATAATTTCACCCATAATTTGTCCATCTTTACCACGCGTAATGAGTTAATTAATTTAATTTCTATTTGGTTTCAAATAAAGAGCTTTTGGTTTATGTGGGAGTAATATAACTTATGTTTTGGAAGCATAAGGAGAAATCTTTCATTTTTGAAAGTATAAAAAAATATATCCAACCTTTTTGCAATCTACTACAGATGACACATTTGTAGAGTAGTGTTTGATCCTTTGCTCGCGTCGCTTGCTCCTGCGGGGGCGGGTGATGTGAGCAGGATCAATCGTGTTGCGCGTCGCTCGCGCGGCATGAATAAATAGTGGCGTGATTCGCGGATAGGGTCAGTAGTGTTTGATCCTTTGCTCGTGTCGCTTGCTCCTGCGGGACGGGTGATGTGAGCAGGATCAATCGGTGTTGCGCGTCGCTCGCGCGGCATGAATAAATAGTGGCGTGATTCGCGGATAGGGTTAGTAGTGTTTGATCCTTTGCTCGCGTCGCTTGCTCCTGCGGGGGCGGGTGATGTGAGCAGGATCAATCGTGTTGCGCGTCGCTCGCGCGGCATGAATAAATAGTGGCGTGATTCGCGGATAGGGTCAGTAGTGTTTGATCCTTTGCTCGTGTCGCTTGCTCCTGCGGGAGCGGGTGATGTGAGCAGGATCAATCGTGTTGCGCGTCGCTCGCGCGGCATGAATAAATAGTGGCGTGATTCGCGGATAGGGTCAGTAGTGTTTGATCCTTTGCTCGTGTCGCTTGCTCCTGCGGGAGCGGGTGATGTGAGCAGGATCAATCGTGTTGCGCGTCGCTCGCGCGGCATGAATAAATAGTGGCGTGATTCGCGGATAGGGTCAGTAGTGTTTGATCCTTTGCTGTGTCGCTTGCTCCTGCGGGGGCGGGTGATGTGAGCAGGATCATCGTGTGCGCGTCGCTCGGCGGCATGAATAATAGTGCGTGATTCGCGGATAGGGTCAGTAGTGTTTGATCCTTTGCTCGTGTCCGCTTGCTCCTGCGGGGGCGGGTGATGTGAGCAGGATCAATCGTGTTGCGCGTCGCTCGCGCGGCATGAATAAATAGTGGCGTGATTCGCGGATAGGGTCAGTAGTGTTTGATCCTTTGCTCGTGTCGCTTGCTCCTGCGGGGGCGGGTGATGTGAGCAGGATCAATCGTGTTGCGCGTCGCTCGCGCGGCATGAATAAATAGTGGGCGTGATTCGCGGATAGGTCAGTAGTGTTTGATCCTTTGCTCGTGTCGCTTGCTCCTGCGGGGGCGGGTGATGTGAGCAGGATCAATCGTGTTGCGCGTCGCTCGCGCGGCATGAATAAATAGTGGCGAGATTCGCGGATAGGGTTAGTAGTGTTTTGATCCTTTGCTCGCGTCGCTTGCTCCTGCGGGGGCGGGTGATGTGAGCAGGATCAATCGTGTTGCGCGTCGCTCGCGCGGCATGAATAAATAGTGGCGTGATTCGCGGATAGGGTTAGTAGTGTTGATCCTTTGCTCGCGTCGCTTGCTCCTGCGGGGGCGGGGTGATGTGAGCAGGATCAATCGTGTTGCGCGTCGCTCGCGCGGCATGAATAAATAGTGGCGTGATTCGCGATAGGGTCAGTAGTGTTTGATCCTTTGCTCGCGTCGCTTGCTCCTGCGGGGGCGGGTGATGTGAGCAGGATCAATCGTGTTGCGCGTCGCTCGCGCGGCATGAATAAATAGTGGCGTGATTCCGGATAGGGTTAGTAGTTTTGATCTTGCTCGCGTCGCTTGCTCCTGCGGGGGCGGTGATGTGAGCAGGATCAATCGTATGCGCGTCGCTCGCGCGGCATGAATAAATAGTCGTTAAACGGGTTAGGCGTGAATGTATCATGGATCGCATCACCAATCGCTGGTGACTCCCAGATCTTTACCTTATCCCACTAACCCAATATCCCTTCCATGACAACTGTGGAGATGCAGAAGATTCTTCGGTCTCTAGTAACAACGGTTGTCTAGCTAACATTCCTTCCCTTCCCCGATGACCGTAAGGACGTGGCCGGCGCCGTTATTGACTTTTAAAATTTGAGCTCTCGATTTGTGCACATTGAAGAATGGTTAGCTAATCCCAAGCCCCATTCATTGATTCCCTGTGCAACTTCGATTGCTCTAGTCAATCACGGAGTAGCAACTACGAATTGTACGGTCATATATGCTCATGCTCATGCTCATGCTCATGCTCACTACAGATGACACATTTGTACTTTGGTAGAGATACCTGTATCACCCGCAAGCAAAGATTGTTGACATTCCTGAGATAACTCTGATAAGTCAGGTGTAAAAATATTGTATACTATTGGTCCCAAAGTGCTGTCTTGAGGACCAGCTTCTACAGAAATTCATTTAGATCTGGAGTTGTGATAAAAATAAACTGAAATATACGATTTGATAGATAACTTTGGATTAATCTAACAATGTATGTTTGGAAAATTAAAGTTATTATTATTTTTTTAAAGAGACTTTCAGCCATTGGCTGGTTCGGTCTCTTAGGATTTTTTTCAATTTTACAATCTAGCCTCCATTTCAAGCCACTGTCGAATATGACTTTTTGTCTAGAATTGCCATGACCAGAAGAATAGCTTTCAAATTTGTTGGAACGAATAAAATTTGTTTAAACGTAGAAGTTGATGGGGATTGCGCGATATTTGCCAGAAAACCATTCGCCAGAAAGTACCATTCCCCAGAATAATATTTCTTGTCGATTTTGATCAAATGAATGCATGGTGAAATATCTTGGAATCCAAAAATGGCCGTCACATTATTCGACTTCTGCCACTTTTCTTATATTCAAGGACACTAAATCGAACAATCTCGTTCTTCTCATATTAAGCATTCTGCTAGTGCACAGAATCCATTTGCCAGAAATCCATTTGCCAGATAACCATTTGCCAGAAAACCATTTCGCCAGGAATCCATTTGCCAGAAAACCATTCGCCAGAATGTACTATTCCCCAGAATGGAACTTCCCCTAGATTTCTACTTTATTTTTCAGATAAATCAAGTTTGCAATTAGGATTCATGGCACAACTTATGTCACGCCTCAAGGGGAGGGGGTTAAGTCAAGCGTGACAAGCCTTACAAAAATTTCAGAGGACTCATGCAAAAAGGGGGGAAGGAGTCGAAAAAGTTGACATATAGCGTAACATAATTTGTGTGCCATCCCTTAAAAGAGAAATAATCGAGCCAAAGCCTTAAACAAATTTGTGCGATTATTTTTTTTAGTATACTCAAAAAAGTACAGGGTCTCTTGAACACTATCTCCAGTTGACCTAATGAGCCAGCTTCGAATATCCGATTTGGGTATTGTGGTTCTAGCACAGACAAACAGACGTAACACTTAGAACGAATTTCGATCAAAATCATAGTCACGAGGACATATACGCCCAATGCTAAAATTGGTGTGTTTGGCCGACAGCCAACAGATGGCGGTAGTGTGTAAACATCAAACACGAACAAAAACGACGCGAGTGCTGCATGTGGCGGATTGGCCACCTTCAATATTTTTGAATCGACCGTTAAAAAGGTGGTCGATGGACAATGATGAGAGTGTGACGTCTGTTTGTCTGTGGTTCTAGTATTCTAATTGTTGGACTAGGTACACATGAGTTCATTCCGGTTCAAAATATATCGATTCCTCGAGCATTCAACGATCAATATCAACATTTGAAGCTTTATAAATATGAATTGAAAAGACAGCGTTTAAGGGGGCAGGATCCGTCATCAATTTAAGAATTTTCAAAAGCAGGTTTTTGAAACATAAACATTTTCATGAAAATGTGTTTACCTTATTCTATTCTCCAACCGAAACACTGTGAACACAATTTCGACGAATAAATTTCAATTTTGAGCAGAAAAAACTGCTGTTGAAGTTTCGATAATGATGATGATTACGATGACGGATCCTTGAACGTTAAACATGAGGAACCGTAGAAACTAGGAAGAAGAAAACGTACAATAAAATAACAATTGCATTCATTAAAAGCTGCTCCACTACTTATGTATGAAAAATCAGCATGACGAATAATGAAGTAAGGTTTTTTTTCAAATATATGTCCCTGTAAAATGGTATTATAGTTTTGGAAGACTTCACTAGAAAATTCACCCTTTTTCGGCATAAAGCTGTTCTTCAAAGTTTTTTGATTCTTATGGACAATTCATCGAATATTACAGAGATTTCATATAAACGATGCAACTTTTTTA